>NC_050576.1:162233743-162396243 GCF_011100635.1 Trichosurus vulpecula | reverse complement strand
GAAGAGTGGGAGAGGGAGGGAGAAGGTGTGTGTGGGGGGTGGGGGGAGAGAGAGAGATTCCCTCCTAACAGTTTCAGCTTCAGCAGCTAGGTGACACACTGGATAGGCAGACAGAGTGCTAGGCCTGGAGTCAGGAAGACCTGAGTTCATGTGGCCTCAGACATTTACTAGCTGTGTCACGCTAAGCAAGTCACTTCACCCTGTTTGCCTCAGTTTCCTCATCTGTAAAATGAGCTGGAGAAGGAAATGGCAAACCATTCCAGTATCTTTGCCAAGAAAACCGTAAATGGGGTCACCAAGAGTCTCAGATACAACTGAAATGACTAAACAGCAAAGTTTTAGCTTCACACATAAACCCCCTCCTTGCAATAGGGGGGAGGTCCCAATTCCTCAAATGCTCAGGGAGGGCTCCTAATGTCCTGTGAGGCGAGCTTCCCCTCAACCACCTACAATTTCAAGGTCTTAGTTACTCTTTAGATCTAGTTTTGCTCAGAGACAACCTCCTGCTGGTTGTCCTGTCTGCTGCCCAGCGGGGAAGGCTTGCTTATCTGTGAATTTCTCTGGACTGGGATAACCTGACTATCCCCAGTTTATCTCTGAATGTGTCCTACAGTCTGGGTCCCAAATTATCGAGGAGTATCTTGCCCCAGGCATATAGTTTTCTCTCTTGTAAAGCAATCCTTTCTCTGTCTTCTTCAGCCCCTTTTTCTTTTTAACCCTTTCATGCCAGCTCTAAACAGTGAACCATGCCAAGCAGGGGCTGAATGATCCCATGTCAGGGATGTTTTTGAATGGATTCCTGAATCTAGATGGGGCTGGGCCAGTGGGCATCAAAGGTCTCTCTGCCAATTCTGATAACCTGTTATTTATTTAGCAAGTATTCTATGGTAGCAAAGGTTCCCAGGTATTCCTGCTCCCCAGTTTTCTCTTAGACAAAGTGTGGAATCCCCCAGACAAAGGGAGCTCATTGAGTTGGTGTGTAACCTCCTTTGTCCTGGGCCTTGAGAACAAAGGTCTAATTGACAACATGTAGCCAATGAAGCCATGGTTAGTTAACACCTGAGCTACATCCTTATATTTGGTCTTTAGAAGGGGGCCACTTTCAGACTCAAGGGGACTGGAGAAAGAATAGGTCAGGTAGGGAAGACAAAGGGGACCACAAATAGACACAGATGTGACTGCATCAGAAGAAACTGCCAGGGAGTGAAGAGGGATAGGCCAGTGTCTGAGCCACAGGAACACATATACTAGCAGCAAGATAAGAGAATAATAGCTGATCTAAACCAAGGACCTCGTTTGAGCCAGGAGTTGGTCATGCTGGAAGAGAGGAACAACAAGGGACAGAGACATAATGTGGACTAAGAAGCCTAGGCCTCATCCTTCACTAGTACTGTGAGTCATGTGGGCTTTGTAGGTCCCAAAGGAAGGGGTCAATTCCCTAGTGAATGCAATTTCTTTCTCTACTTGGGAGAAGGTGTTACTCCAACTATGTTGTTATTGTTTGTCCTTTGTTCTTGAAGAGGACCATGACATCAGAAAGGTGATGTCATGACTTGCAGGCTGTGCAGTCACCAGCTTCACTTTCTCTTCTGGAGCCAGCTGGGTCCAGTGGCAAGATATAAATCAGGGTGACTCAAGATGGCCCTGGATGCAATGGGAAACCTTGGCCTTTTTAAGCTAAGGTCTTTAACATGTCTCAGTTTGATTGAGGCAATAGGTTCCTGGGGAAAGTGGGTTCACTGTAGAGGTGGACAGCTTAACACCTCAACACCCCTGAATTCTTTTCCTCCCTGTGTGTTGGGGGCTTGTGAGTGGGGAGCCACTGTGAATTTTGAAGACCATTTAAGTTTCTGGGAGGCAAAGATCTACTAGAGGGAGAGGGATATTTGGCTCTCTAGAAACTGAGTTTTTGTTTTTGTCCTTTTCTGGGAGGTGGCAAGGGGGTAGGGGGAATGAGGAAGAAAGGGAACCCAGGGCAGCACTATAAATCTGGAGAATGATATAGGTTTCCAAGGAAGGCAGAGGCCCATTAGGATAGAAGGGGGAGTTGGTTTGACTGCATATAGACTTAGGTACAAGAGTTTTCTTGTCAGGTGCAACAAAACCTATGCTCTATCTGTTTATCTGAATACTTATATGGGAACCAAGGACCCTTTCCTTTTTCTCTATATAAATAATACCATCATGATTACTTATCTGTTTATCTTCTGGGTCCCCCTACCACAGGGGTTCTTAACCTGGGGTTTGTTTGTAGGTTGTTAGTTTTAAAAATATTTTATAACTATATTTCAATATAATTGGTTTCCTTTATAATCCTATGTATTTTATTTTATTCATTTAAAAAGATTATTCTGAGAAGGGATCCAAAGGTTTCATTAGACTGTCACAGGGATTCATAATACAAAACAGATTAAGAATCCCTATGTTTGGGGCAGCTAGGTGGCACAGCAGATAGAGTACTGCCCCTGAAGTCAGGAGTACCTGAGTTCAAATGTGGCCACAGACACTTACTAACTGTGTGACCTTGAGCAAGTCACTTAACCCTGATTGCCTCAAAAAGAAAAAAGAAAGAAAAGAAGATAATCCCTGTGACTCAGACCAGTTCTCTGGTAGTCTAGGTTCTATGTTCAAACAAACTGAAACACTCACAGGATATTTAATAGTTAAGAAAGGATTTACTTGGTCATAGCAGGAGTAGGATATTCAACAAGGATAGGCATTGAATACACCTCAAGTTGATTCAGCTGAGCAAAGTTCCCTGGCCTGTATTACCCATCGTGACTGACTTATCAAGCCTCAAGAGCTCCTTGTGGCTACCTTGTACTCAGGTGATGAGGAAATGACATTAACAGTCTTTGCCTTGAGTCTCCTGAGCCAACCAAGTCCCAAGGAAGGTCTCAATACCTTTTAAGGAAAACCTAACCTAACCTGCATGGAGAGAGAGGTCAAACTGTTGCTCCTACTGCCCCTTGGTGGTAAGATGCTTAAAGTCGTCTAGAGGACTTTCATTCACTTAAATAGACTTTAGAGCCATTACTAGGGCAGCAGGTGGCACAGTGGAGAGAGTGCCAGGGCTGGAGGCAGGAAGACTCTTCTTCCTGAGTTCAAATCTGGCCTCAGACACCTACTAGCTGTGTGACCCTAGGCAAGTCATTTAACCCTATTTGCCTCAGCTTCCTCATCTGTAAAATGAACTGGAGAAGGAAATGGCAAACCACTACAGAATCTTTGCCAAGAAGACCCCAAATGGGGTCACGAAGAGTTTGACACGACTGAGTAACAGGCAAATGGGGTCACGAAGAGTTTGACACGACTGAGTAACAGCAACAAGGCTTATTATTGGTCACCCCCAACCTCTAATATTTAAGAAGCCTGATACAGGCTAAAGGAGGAAGAAAAAAAGAAACTAAATCAGATATATAGCAGAAACAAAACATACCAAACATGTTACAATTTCCTGAAGGAGTGAGAAAATCTGGAAAAGTTCCAGGTAGTACCAATTCCCACATCTAAATGATCAGGTCCATGTGGTGGGTGGTACATGGTGGGTGTCTCCATGTAAGAAGGTAACCAAAAACAGAAAAAACATTAGGGCTACGGCAAAAATGATGATACTTCCAGCAGAGTGACCAATCCTTAGCGCAGGCCAGGGAGAATTACTCTGTACTAAAACCCACTCAGTATTCCCTGACCTATCAACTAGGGTCCCCCTCCTTGGTACCCCACTGGGGAGGGGACAATACAGAATCTTTGCTCCATGGCAGGGGGTGCCTCTGAGCTACTGCCCCTCCCCCCTTTCTTAGTTAGACACATTGCCCTCTCCCTTGGCTGCCAGAGAGCTCGCTCCCTCCCCTTGGTGCTCCAAGTCCTCCTGGGGGAGATTTATACAGTGATCACTAGGGGTTGTTCTGGCAGCAGAGTCAGAGGCTAGTCTGCCTTTTGCCGCTGCCCAGGCCAATTCCTATCCTCTGTATACTGCCCCTAGGGCTCCATATCTCTACTCACTGACTCTAGAGCCCTTGTTTGTGCAGCAGTGTGCTGCTGCTGGGGCCCTGCAACAGTGCCTGCTGCCCCCCTAGCCAAGGCTGCTGGGGCCTGTGTCTCTGCTGACTGATGTTTACTGCCGTCATCTGAGGCCTTCATCCCTTCCCGTGTGCTGTTGTTTGTTGCTTCTGGGGCCGTGCCTATGTCCTCTGCCTCCAGTCAGTCATCAGTGGGACCTTGAGTCCCCTCCCTTCCTCCCTCCACATAAGCTCTTGGAGTACAGGCCCTGTTTTTTGTTTGGTCTTTTTATTCCTAGAGCATAGTTCAGTGCCTTGCTCCACATACATAGTATGCACTTCAAAAATGCTTGTGGGTTTTGATTTGAGGAGTTACCAAGAAATGAATAAAAAAATTAATTAAGTATTTACTTAGAGTGCCAAATATTATGCTAATTACTGGGGATAAAGATAGAAAAAGAGAGATAGTCCTTGCCCTCAAAAAATTCATATTCTAATTGAAGGAAATAATACATATAGTGGGGTTCATTTGGGGCAACTAGGTGGTCCAGCGGATAGAACTCTGGGCCTGGGGTCAGGAAGACCTGAGTTCAAATATGGCTTCAGAGTCTTACTAGCTATGTGACCCTGGGCAAGTCACTTAACCCAGTTTGCCTCAGTTTCCTCATCTGTAAAATGAGCTGGAGAAGAAAATGACAAACCACTCCAGTTTCTTTGCCTAGAAAACCCCAAGTGGGGTCATGAAGAGTCAGACACAACTGAACAGCAATAATAACGAAGGTTCATTAGTAGGGTAGCTGGTAAGGACTAGGGATCCTAAGAGTGCATTTGCAGGGTAGAGTGTCGGGCCAGGTGGTTTAGAATGTTCTGCCATGGGGCAGATGTTAAGGTCCAGCGGTTTCCTCACTTACTAGATCTGTGTTCATGTGTGAGTGGTGATGTCTGATTGACAGCTGGTAGCTGGAGGGGGGAAGGGCCACAACCACTGGAAAGAAGGGAGAGTGGAACAGGAGCATTGGGCCCCCTCCCACAAGGGTAGCGATGGGGGGAGGGGAAAAGGGGAAACCCTGGTGAGATCCGGGATGGAGCTAAGTGAAAGAGGAAGGCAGAGAAGAACTCAGGTGATGGAGAGGTCACTTCTTGTTGAGAGTGTCAAAGAAGGCTAAATGGAGACTATGGCATTTCACTTGAATTTTTGGGAATAGGTAGGAGTTCAATGCCCAGAAATAGGAAGAGACTATTCCAAGCAAACATAATCTCAGGAGGAGAGGCGATGAGTTCAAGAAATAGAGAATAGTCCAGTTTAGCTGGGACATAGGGAGTAGTAGGAGAGGGAGGTAGGTCTTTAAAAAAAAAGTAGATTGGAACTGGATGGTTGAAGTGAAGGAGTTTGGACAATATTCTTTTTTTTTTTTTTTTGCAGGGGGGAAGGCAGGGCAATTGGGGTTAAGTCACTCACCCAAGGTCACACAGCTAGTGTGTCAAGTGTCTGACATCACATTTGAACTCAGGTCCTCCTGACTTCAGGGACTGAACTCAGGTCCTCATGACTCACCGCATCACCTAGCTGCCCCTTATTTTATTTTATTTTTGGACAATATTCAATAGGCAATGGGGAGGCACTGAAAATTTTGAGCAAGATTGTGACCTCTTTAGAACTTTGTATTAGGAAGATTACACAGACAGCAGTATGTGGGATGGCCTGGAGTAGGTTAAGCCAAGCTCAGGAGACCAATTAAAAGTAATTTAATTTATAAATTTGATTAAAGTAGCCTCTAGTTCAGGTAAGAGGTAGCAATCTTAACTGGTATAGTAACAATGGAAATAGTTAGAAAGAAATAGATTTGGAAGACATTTCTGAGATAAAACTGAGAACTTGGCAACTGGGGAGGAAGGCATTATGGAGGTCAAAGATGGCTTCCAGCCTAGGTGACTGGAAGAATAGAATTATCATTGACAGAAATAGAGAAGCTAGGAGTCCCAGCTCCCATCTTTGAGCATGGATAAGCTACAGTATGTAACTACTTCTGAGAATCTATAATTTTGTGGGCGTGGGTACTTCCTCTGCCTACGCAGATCATAACCTTTCTATAACTTGGTCCCAAGAGTTACTGTGGCTGAAAAAGCATCCCTCCACCCCCCCAACCCCCCACAGAACTGGAAGTGTGCCATCTCCTCCTGGAAGCCCCTCCTGATCCTCCTCACTGTTAGTTTTCTTTCTTCCTAAATTCTTGTCTGTCTCTTAGCGTAAATACATATTTGAGACTTAAACCCAATGGAATATAAACACCTTGAGGAAGTGTGTACATACGTCTGTATGTGTGTACATATGTATGCATGTACAGATATATTCTACAGCAGGCAGCACCAATTCATTAGCTCTCTTCAAACCCATACTGTCCCAGACCATCTCAGAGCACTTCTCCACCTCTGCCCCAATGTCCTTTTTCTCGTAGACAGAACTTCCACCCCCAAGCTTCTTTCTTCTCCAAACCTCCATCTGGGGAAGCACCCATGTCAATCATCACACTCTTTTCAAACATTGACCAAAACACAACGTCCTAGACCACTCCTCTGCCTTATTCCCTTAACATGTACCTTCCCCCTCTCTCCTTCTCAAGCTGTCCTTTACCCTTCCTTCTTGCCTTTGTTTCTCCCCTTTTATTATGTGTTATCTTCCTCTCCTTAGAATGTAGGCTTCTTGGAGGCAAGGATTGTCTTTCTTTTTTTAATTCATTCTCTCTCTCTCTCTCTCTCTCTCTCTCTATCCCCATCCCCCATCTATCCATCCATCCATCTAGCTAACTATTTAAGTCCCAAAGCCATTGGTATGGGATTCTTTCCTCCTTGTTTGAGATTAATGCCCTGGGCCTTCATGGGTTTGGTGGGGTATGTGTGGAGTTGTCAAGATGAGAGAAGTCCGATTTCTTCAGTCTCTTTGGGCTCTGTAATTGCTTTGAGTGATTCTGGCTTGCAGCTTTGAGAGAGAAGATGGAAAACACCACTCTCATTTCAGGTTGCTGAGGGATGAATAAAACTCTGGGAAGAAGCTGACATGAGAGGAGCTAGCTGTGTCCATGATGTCCCTAATCCCCAGCCCACTACACTAGAGATTTTGGGGAATTTGCCCTAGGGTGAGATCTGGAACTCTTATTTCTTGGCTGAGCCCAGTTATTTTGCTCCTAAGGGGAGGGCTCCTTCATTCCATCTTGTCTGGGATATATTCTCCTATGTATAGTTTTTCTGATTTGTTTTGCTATCAGTGAATCAAAGGATTTCTTTGCTACTTATGTTTGTTCACTGTGGACATGGCATTTGGTGGGAAGGGAGTTCTTGGGACCCTCCTTTCCCCATTAATGAATAGATTGAACCTGAAAAAAACATCCTATAAACTAATAAGGTAGTTTAAGGAAGTAGAGAGAGATAATTCTAGTCTGGTACCCCCTCTCTCTCTAAGGAGAGTAGAGTGGCCCTGCTTCTGGCCCCAGCTTCCTGCTTCCCTTCCTGGCAGGAAATAAAGGCTCCTTTGGAGAAGGATGGGGGGAGAAGAAGCTAGAGTTATCTATTCTGCCTCACTTGGAGCCATACAACATGCTATCCATGGGGAATAGCCTCATTACAATGAGGCCTCTATCCGCAAGAATACAATTTCTGGTCACTTATTTTTACAAAAAAAAAAAATTGGGGATTTTTGCTAGTTTTTCTAAAAGCTGGGACAATTTTCTTTGTGCTTCTGTTTTTTCAGTTGTTGCTGTTGTTTGTCCTTCTTGGAGAGGACCATGGTGAGGACCAGGTGAGGCCATGACATATTTTTCAAGGGCAGACTATTGTTTTCCAAATGAGGCTACTTGAGTATGCCTTTTTGGCCTAAATCACCTCTGGTACCTGAAAATGAAGAGGACAAACAACCAGAACAGCAACAAACACCCCTAAGCCCATTTCTTGGAGCTGGAGTAAAAGGGGGAACAGGGGAAGGAAGTCCTTCCCTCACTCATTCATGTGGTGGCCTGCATATTAGGCAACCTGGACATGCTTCAAAAGCTCCTCAGGGCACCTCCATTTTAGGCCAACTGGAATCTCAAAGCCCATTGGTATGGGACTCTCTCCTCATTGGTGGAGATCAATGCCTCTGGCCAGGGTGAAGTTGGAAGAGAAGGGAGAAGAGCAATTCAATTAGTTGACTTTCTTTGGGGCTCTGCAATCACATGTGTAGAAGTGCGGTCATTAAATGATTTAGCAAAACAACAGCACCATTCTTAACAACTTTGCAATAATCTCTGAAAAGTTCTTAAGACTCTAAGACTTTGTGGGCATGGCTAATGGAGAAGTACCTCTACCTTCTCTGAATCAGTACTCACATCTTTTTGGGAAACAATATGGCCCATGTACTTAACAGAAATTCTGTAAAAGTGGCATTGGTCAATTGATAGCTTCAGACCAGCTTCCTCCAGCCAATCTAACATTTTCATCAGTTTCTCCCTATGTTCTTCCAGTGTCTCACCAAAGACAATGATATCATCAGGGCACACTAACACTTCTATGTAGTTTATGTCCTTGACCACTTGATCAGTTTTTGGAAAGTGGCTGATAGCCCTAAGATGCCCTGGCACATTTGCTCAAACTGGTAAAAATCCTGCTGGACATTTGAAGGCAGTATTGCCTCAGACATAGGAATCTGGTAGCATCCACCATTTAAGTCCAGTCCTGAAAACCACTAGCAGACAATCCAGGACGTCTTGCATCCATGGCATGGTATACTTAGTATACTTTGGTCCTTTTGTTTAAAAATTTAGTAATCAAGACACATCTGTATCTTTCCATATTTCTTAGGCACCACCATTATGAGTGATGCCTAAGGGCTGCTGGATTCTGTGATGATGCCATCTTCTTGGAGATGGTTTCTGAGGTCTTTCATCATGGACAAAGGAATCCTCCTAGATATTTCTCTAAATGGTCAGGAATCACTGAACTGGATTCTATGCATTGTACCTCCAGCACATCCCACATTCTACTCATGCAACCAGAACACATCTATTCTTTTGCTAAGTTTCAACCTTAGCCTTCAACTCTTGTGGTACTGGGGAGTCCTTAAAGTCAGGATCCAGCTCAAAGGTGAACAGTTGGGGCTCTTGTGGTCACTGGAGCATCTTGTCTCTCCTCTTGTGAGACTGCACAGTCGGCATGGATGGTCAGCTGTATAGGTATTGGGTCTCGGCTTGTTGTTGGAAATATCCTGCTAGAATTTTGAAAAGACTAGAATTAGGGGAAGTGAGGTAGTACAAGGGATGGAACACTGGCCCTGGAGTCAGCAGGACCTGAGTTCAAACGGGCCTCAGATACTTGACACTTACTGGGTGACCCTGGGCAAGTCATTTAACCCTGATTCAGAAACACACACACACACACACACACACACACACACACACACACACACACACACACACACACAAGAAAGAAGAGAAAACACTAAAATTCGTTCCAATCAATGCTGAAGCTCCAGTGATCACTGGAGGACTTGGACATACCAGAACCACAGTGTTCACATTTCTGTTGACACCAACAACTTCCTTAGGAAATCTCAAGCTCACCTGGATGTAAAGACACAGGCAAACAATCAACAGAGGCTATGCCCAGTCATGTGGTAGGGGATGAAGAGGCCTCCATCTTAGGCAACCTAGACATATTCCGAGGCCCCTCAAGCTGCCTCCATGTTAGGTAAACTGGACATGCCCAGACAAACTCGGGTTATATTATTGATTTATCTTTATATCTATCTATCTACCTGTCTAGCTTCCTTAGTGGGAAAATGGAGTAGTTAACAAAATTCTAAGCAAGCATATCTTTATCAATATAATAAGAAGGGTCATGGAAACCACAAAGCAGACAAAACTGTAGTAATAGGACCTGCAGTTTAATAGACCTCTTATTTACAATTAGAGGATAGGGGCAGGGTAGTAGGAAGTCACAATGATATAAAAACAATAAAAGATTTTTAAAAAATGATCTACCCAACCCTGAAATTTCCTAACATTTACTAAGTTTGACCATGATAGATAATAGATAACTAGATATAGATAGATAGATAGACAGACAGAGAGATGATGTGCCAGGCACTATGCGAAGGGCTGGGAATACAGATGTAAGCAAAAAGAAAGATAGTCCCTGTCCTCAAGGTGCTTACATTCTAACAGGGAAAGACAACACATTAAAAAGGTGGATTATATCCAGTACTGCAAATGATTTATTTCTGAACCCATATTTTCACAGATAATGGAGTCTGACCAGTCAGAAACATAAAGCACTCAAATACTCCAATAGATCTGGGATCTCATTGAGGTGGCCCCTCCATCTATAGAGATTGCTACCCAGTTGTGCTTGCTCGTCCTATGTGACTCTTGTCCATGTCCCAAGTGCATCTTGATTACAAGTTGAACACAAGGAGTCTATCCAACATCTTGAGAGGATCTTTCTTTCTCTTTATATCTCATGGATACCAGTGGAGCATAAGAGCTACCCCTTTTATTATCCCTCACTCTGGTCATGTGATCAACCATTTTAAAAAATCATATATTTTTTGATGCCTTACTTTGCTCTGGCTCTTCTTTATATTTCCTTATTATATGTTGTAAGCAATTCACTCCTACATATACTTCTCCATGGCCCTCTGAGTAATGTTCATTTTAAATTCATTAGACTCTAGTGTTCCATGGTGCATAGCCATATATCCATACCTGTAGAATATTGGTATTAAAAAAAAGGAAGCTTGATTTCAGAGAAAAATATGGAGTCATTAAAAGAGTTTTGCAGTTTTCCCAAGTCATTTCAACCTGCTTTCCTCCTCCTGTTTGATGCTTGCCCCAATGCACTGACCATTCGCAGTCTTTGTCAAAGATATATACTGATGGACAACCTCTATGGGCTGTCCATCTGAGTTCATGTCATAATCTGGACAAAAGGTATTCTTCACCTACTCATTCCTTGTCTGGATGATCAATGATTACATTCAGCAGATTCCTCAGTGTTCCAGGGCTTCACACAACTGTCACAAATGTTTTGAAGAGCTTTATAAGTACATTTTATTTATGTATCAAGGGTATTGTTAAGGATATGAGTAGAGAACAGGCAGCCATCTACAAATGATATTGCAAGGTGGAACACATCTTTGCCATAACGTGATTGATTGAAACAGGTAGAGAATACAAGATCACACTGTGCCCATTGTTTGTTGACAATTAAAAAAAACAACCTTTTTTATTCAGTAGGACTTTTTTTTTCTGACAAGGTGCTCCCCATGCATTCATCAGAATTACTTAAAGATTCTTCGAAAGATACATGAAGGAGTTAAAACGGAAATGTAAAGATATGAAGAAGTTCCTTAATCAGTAGGGGTGAAAATGATAGGCAGGTCTCCATTGGCTGGCTGCATCAGCCTCACCCCAGTGGGTTTTAGAAAGTGAGAGCCTACTCCATGTCATCAGTCATTGAAAGAAAATTATCTCTGGTAGTCCAGATGAGAGCCAGATAGGGAGGAAGAACCTAGTTCTTGAGGACTTTTTTTCCCTACCTCTAGCAGAGTGAACCAAGGGAAAGCGAGAAGGTTCTCTTTTTCCCACCCTCCATGACCCATCCAACCAGCAGAGCAGCAAGTCTCTTAGAAGGAGACTTTGTGCTCACTAAAGCACTTAAACAAAAGATAAAATGAAAAAGGTACAAGGGAAAAGCAAAAAATGGAATCCTGAAGAGAAGGATGATATACCAGCTCTAGTCCATACCTAGTACATGAAAGGAGAGAGAACCATACTAACAATAATAGTTATAACATACATTTACAAAGGAATGTAAAGTTTGCAAGCTATATATGTTTGCTCCCCTCTGGGGTCACTTTCTCAATTCCTGCTGGTATTGGCAGTATAGGTCCCCAGAAAGTAGGTAACTACTACTTCCCTCAGGGTCCTAGGGGTAACCCTGAGAGGCTGGGCTTTCCAGTATTATAGTTTCTGAGCCCCCACAAGTGTGTTCTCCATTAATAGTTAGCCAGTAAATATCAATTAGTTTTTAGAAAAGGGATTTACTAAGAAGAATAGTTGGTACAAAACATTTTCCCCCAAATAGGGCTATATCCTCCTTGTGAACATATAAGGTTCCTGCAGAGAGTGGGCTCAAATTTAAATACAGTGATAGTGAAACACATATTAGATAACACATGTGGCAAAAGGATACCTCCAACTTTTGGCCCTGCAAGTCATTTTCTCCTTTTCTAGAATACTCATGAAGTTCACTACATCAGTGATGGAGGAATTGTTCCATTGCTCTTCTGGGCTGGTTCCTCCTCATAGGCCATGATGTCTCCACTGGATAGAAAGCTTTTGCTCCTTGTTTGGGCATGATTCGATGGCTCCATCTGCTGCTTAGCTACGTCAAACAGGTGGTTCTGTTCCTGCATTGGATCTACATAGGGCTTGGTTATTTCTGGACTATGCTATTCAAGTCTGATATGGTCACTTGAACTTTAGCAAGATGAAGGGATATGTATTGGCACATGCTTAAAGGCCTGGAATATCTGCCCTCTCTTCAATGCCTGTCTCTTCGTAGGCCAGCCCCATCCCTATTACATAAATATCATTTCACTTCATCCTTCCAACAACTCAGTGAGGTAAATGCTATGATTATTCCCATTTTACAGATGAAGAAACTGAGGCTCATCATCTCATTGGAGCCCTATAAGTTAAATACTACGGGTAATATTACCTCCATTTGACAGATGAGGAAACTGAGGCTCAGAAGGTTGAAATGATTGGCCAAGGTCACACAGCTCATAAATATTACAGGCAGTATTTGAACCCATGTCTCTCCTGATTCCAGGTCCAGCAACTTTGCATTACCCTATACCACCTTTCAACAAAATTGCACCTAGAAAGCATTCAGACCAATTAAACAGACAATATTAAATCATCATAATTAGTATTTACCTAGGTTTGCAAAGAACTTTAAAAATGTCATCTCATTTTATCCTCATATCAACCCTAGAATATTGGTGTTATCATTATCACCATCTTGTGGATGAGGGAACCGAGGCAAACTAAGTTCAAATGACTTACTGAGGGTCATACAGCTGGTAAGGGTCTGAGACAAAATTTGAACTCAGGTCTTCCTGAATCTAGGTTCAGTATTCTATCCACTTTAATACCCACTATTTTGTCTTTTACCAACCTATTGCCACAAACACGGTTATGTTCCTATACTTCCTGAAAAGAAAAATACTTACATAATTTATGAACATCATAAATTCTGATTTACATTCACCAAAGTTTTTATTGTCTTATCCTAATTAATGCACAGAATTGAATGTTGCAGCACCTTTTCTGATCAAATGAAAAGATGACTTGCCAGCTTGCATTCCTCCCCAAAAAGGAATTTAACCACCAATTTATTTACCCTTTTACAGTTAGACAGCAAACCAGTTTCCCAGACCATCTTATCCTCTAAGGGACTGGTGAACTGCTTTCAAACCTCAGGCAATAACATACGTTGACAAATGGGTGAGTTTTCTTTCCTCCTTCTCAATCCTCATTCTTAAGCTTCTGAGGACCTAGACTCAAACACTGAACTCACTATGTCTTCATGTAGTTGAATACAACATGTATTAAGTGCCTACTACATGCAAAGTACTGAGCTAGCTGCTGGAGACACAAAGATGGAAAGCCACACAGCCCCTGCCTTCAAGGAGCTCACAGTCTACCGTGATATGTAATACAGAGACATATAATACAAGATAGAATGTGATGGAGGCAAAGGAAAAAGCCAGGCAAAGTGCTTAAAGAAAATTTGAGGTGGGAGACAACACTTTCATCTGCATGGCCTATTAATAATAATAGCTAGGTAGATGGCATAGTAGGTGGAGTGCTGGGCCTAGAGTCAAGAAGTCAAGAAGACTCATGCTCCTGAGTTCAAATCTGGTCTCAGATACTTACTAGCTGTGTGACCCTGGGCAAGTCACTTCATCCTGTTTGCCTCAGTTTCCTCATCTGTTGAATGAGCTGGAGAAGGAAATGGTAAACCACTCCAGTATCTTTGCCAAGAAAACCCCAAATGGGGTCACAAAGAACTGGACATGACCCAAGAAGGCCTTTTGGCTGTCTCCAGCTAGATATGCTGTGGACATTTCAGCATGTGCAAAACAGAACGCATTATCTTTGCCCCTAAACCCTCCCCTCTTCCTAACTCTCCCATTTTTGTTAAGGGCACCTCCATTCCTCTGGTCACCCAATCAGTTGCTAGATCTTCTGATTCTGCCTTCCAAAGGTATCTCCCATCTGTCCCGTTCTCTTTACTCACAGTGCCACTAATCGCCTTTGGCCTGGACTATTGCAATAACCACCCAGTTGATCTCCTGTATTCATCCTTCACATGGGTAACAAATTGATATTCCTAAAGCACACGTCTGACCATGTCACCACCCTGTTCAAAAACCTCCAGTGACTCGCCTGTGCCCCTAGCAAGCAAGCAAACACGAAGCTCTGCTTGGCTTTTAGAGCGTCTCACAATCTGGCTTTATGAGACTGTCTAGGCTTATTGAATTAATGAAAAAGCATTTATTGAATGTCTACTAGGTGCCAGGCACTGCTCTAGTCACTGGGAATACAAATACAGAAGTGAAATAATCCCTTAAGAAGCTTACCTTCTAATATGGGCGTCGTGGCCAGGGAAGGGAATTTGGACAAGGGCATCGCAATGATGGCGAGTGGGACCCAGCCTGTTCCTCGCCATGTCCCTTTTGGAAGTAATGGCAGTAATGATTTGATTATTGTTTCCATAGCAGGAAATGGAAAACAGAGAATGCAGAAACCATGTCCAGGGGTAGAGAGACATGAGGCATTGTGCGGTTCCCTCTCTGGACTCATTCCCCTAACCCAGACCGGACTTAGAGGTTAGGTTCCCAAAGGGCATTGACTCTTGCTCCTCAGAGTTCAAAGGGCAATCATTAGGGGCTGCAGTTTGTAGTACTATCACCCACAAGTCACCATTTGTATACTTATTAGCCAGTCACCTCAATTAATCTTTAGAAAAAGGAAATTTACTAAGATAACAAATGGTATAAGATAATTCCCCTTCAAAAACCTGAGGCACACTCTCCCACAAGGACACAAAGGGTCCAGGGGAAGAGTGGGCTTACGTATGTGATGGGAGTGAGGTAAACATGTGCCCAAAGGGTAAATTCACAATTTCTGGTTACTGGAAGTCCTTTGTTGAGTTCATAACTAGCATTCTTTTCTTGTGCCAAGGCAGTGAGGCAGGGCTGAAGGGGGAGTCATACTCCCTAAAGTTGCTTCCTCCCTCAAGTGGCAATGGTTTTGCATGTGTGTGTCTGCTTTTCTTGTGGTGTCTCTCTTTGCTATGGGTTAGATGATGGTCTGATGGTCTCTTCTCTCTAGTGACTTGGTCAAGTGAAAAGAAGGAGGAGGGAGGAGAAAGAGGAAGAAACCCCTCCTCATACCAGAAGCTGTTCCCTTTTACGGACTTGACGCAATTTCAGATCTGAAATCTTCCACTACTGGGCTGGACTCCTCTGGACTGATGGACTATTCAACTGGGATGACTGATTTCAGCCAATATCACTTTCCTTCCCCATCTAATTAAAGAGATTCACATATCATAAAGTCAGTCACTCTACAAGCATTTAGTAAGCTGACTATGTACCAGGCTTTATGCAATATGCTGGGAATACTGGTACGAGCAAAAAGAATGACAGTCACTGTAATCAAGGAGCTTACATTATAATGGGAAGAGAACACATAAAAGGAAGAGGAAAAGGGGGATGAGAGGAGATGGTACCCATGGCACAGTACTTCTGAGGTGTGAGGTCTAAGGTTGAAATGATCTTCCAGAGTGAAGGCAAGATTGAAATGAAAAAGGCATCATTTGAGATGATCTCCCATGCTGGGCATGATGGAAAAATGCAAAGAAATGCAGTCTAGTGGGGGAATGAAGAGGAATAGAGGTATTACTGGATAGAAACTATCTCATCAAACTTTATCTTCTATTGATTGCTTCATAGATTATTTGTGTTAGGGGAGGAACTCCTTCCTTTCAATGGTTTATGGCCAACTGGATAGAGTGGGCTGGGTGAATTTGCATTCCTTCATATTTGGTACAGTACCAGGATGGAGTTCCAGAGGAATTTAACTCCTCAAGAGATGGTGGATGGTTTCTGGAGGTCTGGTCTACACCATGAGAGGAGAAGGGAGGACCTTGACAAGGCAGACTTTGAGATCTCCACGATACATGGATTGCAAATTATTCCCCATCAAGCAATCTGTGTTCCAACCACACTGGCCTATTTACTGTGCCCTGTACACCTCCTCTCTTGTGAGTCTATCACAACCTGTGCCTTACAACTGGAATGGACACCATTCACAACTCAGCCTCATGAACCCCCCCCCCCCCACTTCCTTCAAGGTTTAGCTGTGGTGCCACTGCTATCAGAAGTCTACCCAGATTCCCCAGTTACTGGCACTTTCCCTGCAGGCATTGCTTTGTAGCTACATTGTTTATATTTTATATTTAATTTTCAATGTATGTGCTATTTCCCCCCAATATGATGCGAGTTCCTTGTGAGTAGGTATTATTTTAGTTCTTAGATTTGTATCTCCCAAAAACCAGCACAATGTTTGGTGTAGAGGGTCTTAATAAATGCTTAAATGAATGCATATGAAACATTCCCTTTGTGTTTTTTTCAGTCCTGTGTTTGTAGGCTTTTAATCTTTTCCTGCCATTCTTACCATTACTCACAATCACCTTAGCCAATATCTTACAAAAACAGTATTGGGATGGGATGGTGCAGGGGTGAGAGTTGGGGTGGGGGACAAGAGGCAGGAGAAGAGGGAAGTAGGCATTTTAGAGGTCACTCCCTTTGAACTCCCTGTCCTCAGCTCATCCTTCTCTCTCATACCTAGGGAATATCCCTCTCCCTTTGGCTCAGGCTCCCACATGTATCCTCACCAAGTCAAATCAAGAAGCATTTATTAAGCACCTACTTTGTTTGGGGCACTGTGCTGATTCCTGAAGGGAAAAGATTGTATGCCAGCTTCCTCTAACTCTATGACATTAGCCTACTGGGATCTCTGTCTTCAGTGTCTGTTTGTGTATTGGAGGGGGGCGTTTCCCAGCTTGTCATCAACCCCAAAGGGCAGTGCCCCCTTCCCGGAAGGAGGGAAGGCAAGCTTGCCCTTCTCTTTCCTCCCTTTCCAGGATTTGTCCTCCTGATCCAGTCTTGCCACATGGGGAGAGTTCAAAGTCCTTGTTTATTATACCCAATCCCAGGTGCTGGCTGGGGCTAGAGCTGGGGCTGGGGCTGGGGCAGAGGAGGGAAAGGGGCAGGAAACTCTGAACATTCTTTCAGACAAAGCCCAGGAGACAAACTAAGAGCCAATGAAAGCACATATTAGATTGCATCTACTCTACGTGTTCCCTTACCCGACTTCTAAGTATTTTTGATTCAGCCAATGCCCAAGGTAGTTATTGTTCTGAGAATTTCCAAGTTAGTAGAATATGGGAATTCACCAATGCCTGCAACTCACTTTTCCCTTTGAAAAACTATCCCTCATTTCTCTGCCAGCTCATTGTCAGAATTTGACTAACAAAATCCTCAGGATTTAAATGCCTCCATTTGCCGGCAGTTCCCTCCATAGACATTAAGGCAGGAAGAGACAGGAGGTATAGTGGAAAGGACACTGACCCTAGAGTCCTAGAATTGTAATGATCTAGATCTAAAAGAGATCTTGGAGATCATCCAACTGCCTTATTTTACAAATGAGAATACTGAGGCCCAGAGAGGCTTAGTGACTTTTAACAGGGTCAAGGTCACACTCTCCCTTTAGATCTCTTTCTGCCTTAGGATCTATAGAAAGAAGAATCATTTAAATCTCAGGACAACAGGAGCCCCTTAAGGGAGAGGCAGAGTTTTGGAGTGTGAAAAGATGCATTGGCATCTGAGGATATGGGTTCAAATCCTCTCCCAGCAATTCACTACCTTTTATGGTCTTGGGCAAATCACTTCCTAATCTGTAAAACTGAGGGGACTGGTCTTGATGATCAATTAATAAACAAACCAACAAAGGCAGCTGAATGGCACAGTGTAAAGAGTACTGGTAGGGCTTGGAACCGGGAAGTCTCATCTTCCTTGGGTTCAAATCTGGCCTCAGACACTTGCTAGCTGTGTTGACCCTGTTTGCCTCAGTTTCCTTATCTGTCAAATGAGCTGGAGAAGGAAATGGCAAGCTACTCTAGTATCCTTGCCAAGGAAATCCCAAATGAGTCACGAAGAGTCACACACAGCTAAATGACAGCAACCAAAAGCACCTACTATGTTCCAGGAGAGGTGTTAAATAAAAACTGGGGATTACAAATACAAAGGACACAAAATTTCCAAGGAGTGCATAATAACAATCATGGTTCCTTCCTGAGACAACATCTGTAAAACGCTTTGAATATTTTAAAGCTAGCTCTAGCCATCGCATCCAGCCTCCGGTCTTCAGGGAAGGGAAATACTGTTATTCTCCATTTTATGCATTAAACAATCTGGATTGTTAAATGACCTGCCCAAGGTCACACAGCTAGTAAATAGTAGAAAGGGAACATCTGGGTTCCTCATTCCTAGTGCAATATTCTACCCACTCTCTCCTTCCCCCACCTAACCCCCAGACACATTTTTCTTTCTTAATACCTGCTTCTTTGGTTAGGACCCAAATTCAATTATCAAAGTAACCCTCAGCTCACCACTCTTGTAGGAATAATCTCTCCTAAATTTGCAAAAGAGCTAAAAGAGTGGGCCAGTTTGAAGCAATAATTCCATCTTAACAAGTTGAGCTAACTGTTTGTTTGGAAAGGGCACCATCTCTCCAAACAAAGACCTTGCCAAGATAAATAACCAGGCCCCCTCTTTTCCAGCTGTTATTTTGGTTTCAGCTCCTGAGAAGTCTCATTTCAGTTGTTAAAATAATCCCATCACCAGCAATCACTTTCCCGCTATAGTTTTGCAAAATACATCACATTATTATAGGTCTATAGAATTGTAGATCTGAGTGCTGGGAAGGACATTGGAGGTCATAAATCCCATTTTACAAATGAGGAAACTAACATCCCTGGAGCTCTTATGGAACCAATTTTCCCCTCTAATTTTCAGATGTTGATATATGAATTAATAGGATAGTAATATAGGATAACTTAGTTTTATCATTCATTTTGTTGTTGAGTCCTGTCCAACTCCCTGTGACCCCATTGGGGTTTCCTTGGCAAAGATAATAGAGTAGTTTTCCATTTTCTTCTCTAGTTTGTTTTACAAATGAGAAAACTTAGGCAAACAGGGTTAAGTGACTTGCCCAGGATCACACAGCTAGTAAGTATCTGAAGCCAGATTTGAACTCTAGGCCCAGCATTTTATCCACTGTGCCACCAACCTAGCTACTCCAAGTGATAAATAAGTCCTGGGTTCTAATCCTCACTGGGCTTGCTGTACGACTTCAGGAAAGGCATTTCCCTTCTCTGGACCTTGGTTTGTTTACATATAAAATTAGGGATTAGATGAGATGATTGCCAAGACCTAACATTGTCTGAGTGAGTCAGTGGGACTGCCTCATACTAATTAAACTTATAAGAGATTTGGTCACTTGAGTGTTGATTCACTGATTTATAATGATAAATATTGGAACAGCTGCAAAAGGATATGAATACACTGTTAGTTCGAGGTTTAAACTCATCCGATAATGCTGTAAAGCACTTTGGAATTTGCTTTTTAAAAATGACTACAATATCTATACCTTTTGACCCAAGAGATCTTCCTTCTAAGTATACATCCTAAGGCAATCATAAGACAAGAACAAAGCTTTCATATACACCAAAATATTCATAGCAGCCCTTTTCATGGCAGAAAAGAATTGGAAACAAAGTAGATGCCCATCGGCTGCAGAATGGCTAAACAAAGTACAGTAGGCAAATGTAATCAAATATTAGATTGCATTACTTTTATTGCCCTAATAATGATGAATATGAAGAATTCAGAGAAGCCTAGGAAGACTTTATGAACTAATTTAATAGTGAAGTAAGATGATCCAGGAAAACAATATATGCAATGACTTCAACAATACAAAAAGGAAAAAAAAGGAAAAAATGAAAATAAATAATTGTAAAATTAAAATGACCTAGCTTGGTCCTAGAGAAGAGTTAAGAAAATGCACTTTGTTCCATCCTTTGAAGAGATGGGGGACTGTGGCTATGATAAATGGCATATGTTGTCACATACAGCTAAGTTATTGGTTAATTTTGCTGAATTGCTCTTTTCATCCTTTTTTAATTCTTTGTTACAAGGGATAGTTTACAAGGAAAAATATATTCAAGTCAAGTCAAGCCCACAGGCATTTTTTAAATGATTACTATGTGCCAGGTACTGTGCTAAGCTTTGAGCAAACAAAGAAAGAAGGGGGGGAACCCACTGAACTGTTCTCAAGGAGCTCTCAGTTTAAATGTACAAACAAGATAGACAGGATAAATTAGGGATAATCTCAGAGGGAAGGCACTAGCATTAAGGGCACTAGCATACTAGGAATGGCTTCTTGCAGAAATGAGGACAACATAAAAACAAAAGATATCAGTCAAAGTATTTTTTAAAAGTACTATGACTGATGACAATGAGGATTATTAAGTTATCCTCATGGAACATATGCACCCGATGGTGGATCTCCTCCTCAGGAGACCAAATTGTAGCTCGGAAGGCTGCTGGATGAGGCCAGACTTAGAGCAAACGGATATTATTACAGGGGCATTTCCATTAAGCTGTTGTGGAGTAATGACTTGCTCTTTTCAGCAATCAGGGCATTCTAACTAAATAGCTAAGATCTGTCCTCTAGAATCTGAGCATCCTATGTGGACCTTGGCATTTCAGGAGATTGAGAAATTCTTGATTCTATGACTCTGCTTTTCATCAGACTCTAGGCAGACTACATACCTTCTCACTTCTGTTTTCATCTGTTATTAACTTATTACAGTTTCCAAGGCTACAGTCTCTCTTATGACAATTATGCTTGCATTGGTTAGATGGCTTCCTAATGGAATCTTGAGAGAGTTACCTTATCTTACTGGTATTATGTCTATGCAACATCTCTTTAGGAGAGGATTCTTGTCAATTTTATCTCAATTGTGTTTTCTAGAGGAATGCCATCTTTTGACCCTGTCTTCAAATTGTGGAGGTGTGCTTTATTTGGGGCCAACAATCTCCAGGGCCATGCTGTGCTCACCTTATGTACCATCTTTTTTTCTCCCCAGGAAAAAAGTGTTGTGCCTGTATGGCAGGCAGGTTGTAGGAGAAGAAAGAGAATTCAGGAAGAATTCAGGTTTGAATCCTGTCCCTAAGTGTCTGTAGGTCTGTGATCATGGGCTCTCCGAACCACTCTGAGCCTCAGTTTCCTCATCTGTAAATACCTGTAGAACCTATCTAATAACATTATCATGATCCTCAAATGAGATGACGAACATGCTCATTTCAAAGCACTTTGAAAGTGTTTTGCAAAAAAAAAAAGTACTTTGCAAATTTTAATAGAGAATAATCAGTCATTATTTTTGTTAACTGGGGGCAAGAAACCTGGGTTTGAATCCAGGTGCCAATACTTATTAGCTCTCTCAACTATAGGTATGTCATTTCACGTCTCTGAGATTCAATTTCCTCACATAGAAATAAGGACATTAATACTATCACCTCTTTGGAAGGAATGTTGTGACAAAAGGTTAAATTTCTATAGAATTTTAAAAGCTAAGCCTTTTGGAGTTGCTTTTCCATCTAGATATTGGTTGATGACCTCATTCAGTGTCCACAACCCACAAAGACAGTAGAGGGGATATATTCTCATATTGATTATGACAACTGTTATCACCAGTGACAATTTGATGAGCACATCTAGAAATGAAAGGTGCTGTAGATGCAGGGGTTATCAGGATACTTTCTTTTTAAAATCCATGGATACATTGTCTCTGTTTTCTTAAGTAAAAGTTGCTGTATGTGGTGTGACAGAGAATATTCCTGTTACAAAATCTTATTAGAACTGCATTTTCTTTTCTTGAAATTGAAACTATCTAGGAAAACTTAGGATGTCTGGTCACTGGAACCAAGGAGAGGGGAGTAAGAGACACAACTTCCTGGCACATTTGTTGCACCCATCGATTGGTCTGTGGTGGATAAACAGTACCCAGCCTGGGAAGGTAAGTGGGGCATAAAAAAGAGGAGTTTGGCAAGTTGGCTTGATGTCTTTGAAAGTCCTTGCCCTCTATCCCTTAATGGGGGCCCCAGGCCCCCAGAGTCCGACAGAATCAGGGTGAAAAAGGTTTCATTTTCAATTGAGATTTCCAAGGTTCTGAAGGAAAAAAATAAGACTATACTCTGTTTTAGGCACAAGTCTGCCAGAAACAATTTTTATTAACATATTATCCTCCTAATCCAAGTATTTCTAATTTATAGTATTGTTTTCCAATCACATGTAAAGACAATTTTTAACATTCATTTCTAAAAAAATGTTGAGTTCCAAATTTTCTCCCTCCCTCCATAAAACAGTAAGCAATTTGATGTAGGTTATATATGTGCAGTCCAAGTATTTCTCGTTTAGAGAGAGATTGACATCTAAATTGACATGTCTCCTCACGCCCTCAGACATCTCTTTTTGATTTAAAACATTCTGAAGTAACATTTCTAGGAATATTGACCAAGGAGAGTGTGATATTATTACTTCTCAGTTACAGTGTATATATCTTTTATGAACATAGTTCTTTATATGTCATCTCCCGCATTCAAACACCTTGAAAGCAGGAACCAGGTTTTTGTCTATCTTTTTACGGCCAGTGCTAAGCACTGTAACTGGCACATAATAAGTTTTAATAAATAATAATAACTAGCATTCACATAGGGCAGTTAGGTGGCGCAGTGGAGAGAGCCCCGGGCCTGGAGTTAGTAAGACCTGAATTCAAATCCAGCCTCAGACACTTATTAGCTGTGTGACCCTTGCCAAGTCACTTAACCCTGTTTGCCTCAGTTTCCTCATCTGTAAAATGAGCTGGAGAAGGAAATGGCAAACAACTCCAGTATTTTTGTCAAGAAAACTCCAAATAGGGGAAACTAGGTGGTGCAGTGAATAGAACACCAGCCCTGGAGTCAGGAGGACCTGAGTTCAAATCAGACCTCAGACACTTGACACACTTACTAGCTGTGTGACCTTGGGCAAGTCACTTAACTCCAATTGCCCTGCCTCCCCCCCTCAAAAAAAATAGAAAACCCCAAATGGGGTCACAAAGAGTTGCACACGACTGAAGTGACACACCAAAAGCATTAATATAACACTTTAAGGTCTGCAAAAACACTTTACAAATATTATCTCAGGATCAAACGAGATTAAAAATTGTAAAACACTTAGCATGCTTCCTTGCACATAGTAAGCACTGTATAAATATCATCACCATCATCATCATCACCCCTATCATCTCATCTGCTCTTCACAACCACCTTGGGAGACAGGTGCTATTATTTACTCATTTTACAGATAAGAAATCTGAAGCAGAAAGGGGTCAAATGACTTACTCAGGGTCACACAGGTAGTAAAGTGTCCTAGGTAGGAATTGACCTCGGGTCTTCCTTACAATATATCCAGCTCTCTATCCATATCCACCTTGCTGCATACAAATGCAGGTTAACTGAATGAATATGATAAAATGCTGTATTTACATTCCATCTAATCTAATAGACTAATAATCACTTAATCTTTCCTGAATGCCCTCAGGAGAATCAAGCTCCTAAAACCACACATCCCGCTTTGGCCAGTTCTCTCAAGGACTCTCCTTCAGCGGTCACCTGGGACTCAGAGTAATCAAAGGGACCTCTTTCCTCACATCAACACCCTAATCCCTTCCAGAAAGGGAGAAATCAAGGGAAGTTTTAAATGGGTCACAACTCTAATCCCTTCCGGGGATGGGAGAAAGCTAAGATCTTGACTGAATCAAAGGTATGCCCCTTTGATTATAATTCATTTTCCTGGACCTTAGTTTTTGTTCCTTTTTTTTTTTTTTTGTTCTTAACCTTCTTAAATAAAGGAAAGAGGTGGAATTAGGTCTAAGAAAAAAAGGATTTTAGTGGAGGGGGTTGTTTCCTACATTTTTTTTTCAATTTATTAAGTACTGGTAAACTTTCTTTCCTCCAAGCTAGTCTAAAAAGAACTTAGACTAGAGAAATATTTATTTCTTAACATTTCATTTGAACTAAAAAGGTTTTTAATATGCTTCCATAAAGGCAAAGGGTGTGTATGGAGGAAGGATATCCATTAGGGTTGAAATCTGTGGAAGGGCATGTGGAAAGGGAAGGACATCCATTAGAGCTGAAATCTAAAAGGCTGCAGAGACCAAGCATTCCACAGTTGTTTATTAAGAGTCTACTGTGCTCCAGGCACTAGGCTAGGCTCAGGATATACAAACACAAAAATTAAATAGTCCCAGCCTTCAAGGAACTTAACCACACAGGTCCATAGATTAGTAAAAACTAGATAGGAAATAATTGGAAAGGGAAGACTCTAGTCCCTGGGAGGAGGTTCACATAGTCAAGTCTAAAAGCATTCATTAAGTCCTTGTTTTGTTTTATAGCTGTTATTCAGTCCTGTCCGACTCTCCATGACCCCATTAGGGTTTTCTTGATAAAGATACTGGAGTGTTTTGCCATTTTCTTCTCCAACTCACTTTTACAAATGAGGAAACTGAGGTGAACAGGGTTAGGTGACTTGCCTAGAGTCACACAGCTAGTAAGTGTTTGAGGCTGGATTTGAACTCAGGTTTTCCTAGCTCCAGGCCTAGCACTCTATCCACTGTGCCACTTAACTGACCCCATTAAGCCAGGGAAACAGAAAAAGACAAAGGGCAGTCCTTTCCTTCAAAGAGCTTACTTTTGAATGAGAAAATGGCATGGGAGTCAATAGCTCTTGTTCCAGGTCTTGAAGGAAGGAAGAAATTCTAAGAGAGGTGGAGGTGAGGAAGGAGTGTATTAGGGGATTGGGGGGACAGCCCGCACAAAGGCACAAGAGAGAGACAGAAAGAGAATGTCCTGTATGGGGACCAGCAAGTAGGGGCCAATTTGGCTGTAACGCAGATTCCAAGAAGGGGTGCAATGTGAAATAAGCCTGGCAAGGTAAACTGGCACCAGACTGTAAATGGCTGTAAAAATCTTACAGAGGAGTTCATATTTCATCCTAGAGGCTTTATCAAGAGGAAGCACTTGGAGCATTAGGAGCCAGAGAGTGATGCGATCACTTTTGCTTTAGGAATATCACTTTGGCCACAGTATGGTGGAATGGATTGGAGAGGGGAGAGGCTGGAAGTAGAGACACGAATGAGGAGATTGTTTTGATAGAACAGAGGAAAGGTAATGAGAAAATGAACTAAAGTGATGACAAATACAGAAAGAGACAGAGATAGAGACTCAACAAGTACTTACTATGTGCCAGGCCCTGTGCTAAGGTCTGGGGACACAAAATCAGTGACATTGGCCTCCTTTCTGTTCCATAAACAAAACATTTCATCTCTCTGCTCCAGGCATTTTGTCCCTCATGCCTGGAGAGCTCTCCCTCCTCACCTGGACTGCCTGGCTTCCCCAGCTTCCTTCAAGTCCCAACTAAAATCCCCTCTTCTACCAGAAGCTTTTCCCAACCCTTCTTAATTCTAGTGCCTTCCCTCTTTTATTTCCTTTTTATCCTGTATATAGTTTGTTTGTACATATTTGTTTGCTTGTCTCCCTCCTTAGATTGTAAACTCCTCGAGGGCAGGGACCATCTTTTGCCCCTTTTTCTATCCTCAGAACTTAGCACAATGCCTGGCACATAGTAGGCACTTCATGTTTCTTGACTGATTGACTAAAAACAAAAACAGTACCGACTCTCAAGGAGCTTACTGTCTAATGGGGGAAATAACATGCAGAAAACAAATGAGCTATAGAAAGAATAAATTTGAGAAGAAGGAAGGCATTAAGATTGAGAAAGACTGAACAAGACTTCTTGCAGAAGGTGGGACTTTAGCTGAGACTTGGAGAAAGAGATGAGGAAGGAGAGAATTCATTATGGTAGACAACCAATGAAAATGCCAGGAGTTGGTTTAATGCAGCAGAGTCAAAATGACTCTGAGCTCTATCAAACCTGGGTGACTCGAAGAATGGTGGTACCTCTGACAAAAACAGGAGATCAAAGAAGAGGAAAGAGTCAGGGTGGGGGAGGGGAACTTTGGACCTAGAGCAGAAGATTTAGACCCACATTTTACAGATGACAAAATCAAAGTCCAGAAGGGTTTAGTGATTTGCCCAAAGTCACACATTCAGTTGACTATGTCCAAAGGACAGTTGGTGATGTGAGAGTAGACCTCAGGAGAGAGACTAGGGCTGGATTTATAGGCTGGGAGTTGTGTGCATAGAGATGATAGCTGGATTCATGGGAGCTGATGAAATCACCAAGGGAGCATGAAGACAAGAGAGAAGAGAGGCCATGACAGAACCCCAATGTATACCCATGCATGGTGAATACAATGTGCTTAGTGATCCAGGAAAGGAGACTGAAGAGAGTCAATTAATTAATTAATTAATTAATAATATTTATTGTTAATTAATAAATTATAAAATAAAAATAATTTAAATAAAGAATAAATAATAACATTTATTATTATTATTATAAAATAATAATAATAAACATTTATTTTACCTCCTACTATGTGCCTACTACCATGGGTGGTTAGATGGTGAAGTAGGTAGAGCGCCAAGCCTCGAGTCAGGAAGACTCATCTTCCAGAGTTCAAATCTGGCCTCAGACACTTACTAGCTTTGTAACCCTGGGCAATTCACTTCACCCTGTTTGCCTCAGTTTCCTCATCTGTCAAATGAGCTGGAGAGGGAAATGGAAAACCATTTAGTATCTCTTCCAAGAAAACCTCAAATAGGGTCACAGAGAGATGGACACAGCTGAACAACAACACTATGTGCCAAACGCTGTGCTAAGTGCTGGGGGATACAAAAAGAGTCAAAGGACAGCCCCTGCCTTCAAGGAGCTTATAATATAATAAGAGGACAGATACCCTATAGCTTGACTTGAACTCTCCCAGAGGATGAAGAAAAATGCTGGAATTCCAAAGTTCAGATGGGTTAGACTAGATGATCCAGGTTGGGCTAGATGGCCTCCCCTAGAAGTATCCTCCAGTTTGGGTTCTCTAATCCTATCTAATCACCAAGGTCCCTTCCAACTTGGAGACCCTCTGATTCTGTGATCCAGGCAATTCAATGTGTGCCACACAATAACTGAAAGGATAACTGACACCCCTTTGCTCGTTTAATAAGATCAAGTGAGAGAACATGTAAAGCATTTTTCAAATCCTAAATTAGTGCTATAGAAATTCTAGCTATTTTGTGGTTGTTGATTCATGTTCCACTCTTAGTGACCCTATTTGGGGCTCACTCAGCTCAGTGCTCCATCCACTGCTTCACCTAGCAATTCAGCTGAAAGGGTTTTCTCCCACCTCAAGTTTGGATTTTTCCTTGGCCTTGATCACATTCTACCACGTGTCATATGTTTCTGTTTGCTTGTTGCCTTTCCCCCAGTAGAGTATGAGCTCATAGAGGGTGGGGACTGTGTGGCTTTCCATCTTTATGTCCCCAGGACCTAGTTCAGTGCTTTGCCACATACTAGGAACTGAATACATGTTGCACTGAACTAAGTATATGTGCAGACATAGGTGAGTTTAGTGTTTGAGTCTTAGGGGTTGAGGAGGAGGAAAGAAAACTCACGTATTTGTCAACATGTTTTAGACTAGATGTTGTTCAGTCATTTCAGTCATGTGCAACTCTTCATGACCCCATTTGGGGTTTTCTTGGCAAAGATATTCGAGTGGTTTGCCATTTCCTTCTCCAGCGCATTTGACAGATGAGGAAACTGAGGCAAACAGGGTGAAGTGATTTGCCCAAGGTCAAACAGCTAGTAATTGTCTGAGGCCACATTTGAACTCAGGAAGATGAATCTTCTGGACTCCAGGGCCCACACTGTATCCATTTTGACATCTAGATGCCCCTTTAGATTAGATACAGGGCAAATGCCATAGTTCAGGTCTGAGGTGATGGGGCCTAAACTAGGTTGTTAGTTGTATGAGTAGAAATAAGAGGACAGATCTGAGAGATTTTTTATGGCAGAACTAACCAGACTTGACAACTGATTAGATATGGGGGCAGGGAGAAGAATAAAGGATGACAGAGGTTGAGAACCCGGGAAGAACTGTAGGACCCTGAGAGAAGAGGTCTTGTGTGTTCATGATATTGTCATTGTGTGAGTTCATTCAGAAAAGGACATGGTTGGTTGTATCACTCCTCTCAGGCACAATCGGGTCTGCCTGCACCTCCCAAGGGCTGCTCCTGTCAGGAATCACAGTTCTTTGGAGCCTTTGCATAGCAGCAGCTCTGTACCTTTCCTCTTAGAGGTCAGAGTGATATAATGGAAAGAACACTAGATTTGAAATCAGAAAACCTGGGTTTGAATCCTCTCTCTACCAATTGTTACAGACTTTGCTTCTAGTTAAATCACATTCTCTGATCCTCCTCCGGCGAATTTCCCCATTAGTTAAATAAGGATAGCATCACTGAACACCTAGCTTCTTCTTTGATAAAATAAGATGGTTAGACCAGATTCTCCCAATCACCCAGGCTCAAAACCTCAAAGCATCCTTGCCTCTTCACTCTTTCTTATCTCCCATATCCAATCTGTTGCCAAGTTTTATTATTTCTACCTTCATAACAACTCATATGGACCCTTTTCTCTCCTCTGAGTCTTGGTGCAGGATTTCCTCACCTCACACCCTGACTATTACAATGGCCTGCTGGTTGGTCTCCTTGCCTTAAATCTCTCCCCAGCCACTCCAGTCCATCCTCCACTCAGCTGTCAGACTGATCTTTCTAAAGGGTGCGTCACTCTTCCATTCAATAAACTCCCGTGGTTCCTTATTACTTCCATAATCAAATATCAAATCCTCTGTTTGGCTTTAAAGTTCTTCATAACTCACCCTCTTCCCACTTTTTCCAGTCTCCTTACACATACCTTACTCTCCTCAAGCACTTTTGCAATCTAGCAATACTGCCCTTTTTGCAGTTGTTCTTTGAATGAAACTAACTCCAGGATTTTTACTGGCTATCTTTCATTCCTGGAACTCTCTCCTTCATCATCTCCACCTCTTGGCTTCCCTGGTTCCTTTCAGGTCTCAGCGAAAGTCCAACTTCCTACAAGAAGTCTTTCCTAGTGCTTCTTAGAAGATCTTCATGCCTTACCTCCTATATTATCACCTCTTGGATAATATTACCTTGTATATATCTTTCTGGTACATGGTTGTTTGAATGTTGTCCCCCCCCCCCCATTAGCCTGTGAACTGCATGAGATCAGGGACTGTTTTAGGCCTTTCTTTGTCTCTCCAGAGCTTAACTCTGTGCCTGGCACATAGTAGACCCTTAATAAATCATTGTTGACTTGACTAGATGTTCAGGTCCTACAAGCTGGAAGTGTGGTATAGTATAAAGAATGCTGGATTTGGAGTCAGACACTATGGGCCTGGGTCTTGGATATTTGACTTACTGATTCAGCCTCTATCTTCACCTCTCTAGGCTCATTTCTCATCTGTAAAATGAAAGGACTGGATTATATGACCTCTCAATCTGTAATACTGTACACTAGAGACCAGGGTTCTTAACCATTGTTTGTGTCATGGACTCTCTTGGCATCTGGGTGAGGCCTGTGGGCCCCTTCTCAGAATAATGTTTTTAAAAGCATAAAATGAAATGCATAAGATTATAAAGGAAACCAATTATATTTAAATACAGTTATAGGGGCAGCTGGGTGGCAAAGTGGTTAAAGCATTGTCCCTAAAGTCAGGAGGACCTGAGTTTAAATCTAGCCTCAGATACTTACTAGCTGTGTGATCCTAGGCAAATCACTTAACCCTGATCACCTCCCCACAAAAAAGCCAGAAATACAGTTATAACTTTTTAAAAAAAATTTATGGATCCCAGGTTAAGTATTTCTGTTACAGACTATATTCTAGCTTTAAATCCTTAGTCTCATGATCCTAAGTGTCTAAGGTCACACAGAGCTATGATAATACTTGAAATCAATCAACAAGCATTTATTCATCTCCTGCCTTGTGCTAGACACTTGGAATACAAAGAAAAAAATACTCTCTGCTGCTAAGAAACCTGTCTCTCTGGGAAGACAACATAGATAGATAGCTAGATAGATAGATAAGAAGTACAAAATAAATACAAGTATAGCCCCACCCCACACCCTTGAGCTATTTTACCAGCTTGACAATCATGAGTTTGTAGGTTGGGTTCCCATAGACAAACTACCCTGAAGTTTCAAGGTGCCTTATGAGTATGAGAGATTCCTACTACAACTGTAGACTACCATAGCTCACAAACCCCCACCAGTGAGCTTGCCTTTAAAAGTCAGCCAATAAACACACGAGCTTAAAGCAAAGCATTTACTAAGATGACATAGCAACATTTCTTCCATAAACATGAAGCATACTCTCCCACAAAAACAGACATCATCAGTGGGAAGATAGGGAAAAAACACAAAGGACAGTGGTAATGAGGCACACACACAGGGAGCACATGTTGCTGAAACAACTCATACCTCTGGAACTGCAAAGCCTCAGCATCTTTTCTCCCTATGGAGTTCTCAAGATGTTTCCCACTAGGTAAAAGTATGCTCCCTAGATCTCCATCTCTTTATAGCTCAAGTATTAACTTCCAAGGCTAATTTTTTCTTAAATCCACAGTAAGCTCTCTTTTCTGCTCTCAGAGGTATCACTTCTTGAAACTGCTTTCTGCCTCGAATTTTGCCTGTGTCCCCTTCTTTCTGGAGACTGAGATTTTAAAAACTTATCCTTTATGGATTCTGATAGCTCCACTGAAAAGCACCAGCATCATTGGTAGAGAGAGTGACATCCTCTCCTTTCTTCACCAAGAAGTTAACTTTGACTCCTTCCTAAGGGTTAGGTTAGGCTCTTCCTCCAGTGCTGGCTTCTTGCCTGCAGAGCTTACCTGCAAGCTAGCTTTTAAAGTGTGACCAGGGATGTGGCCAGTCTTCAATTTGCCAATGGTAGTTGCCCATTCCAATTCAATCAAGGAAATGTTTCACTCTTTATAAAGGGATCTAGGGCTTATACAAGTCTTTATATTCAGTTTAACACCTCCTTAATATGCCTCTTACTTCCTGACATGACAACCTGGACTGGGAGGTTGGTCAGAGACCCCCAACATAGGGTAATTTAAGGAGGGAGGGCATTAGGAAAGGTTTCATGTAGGAGGTGAGCTTAGTTCTGAAGGAGGCAAGGTGTTCTACTGCTCTGAGATGAGAAGGGAATGAATCTCAGGCATAGGGGGACAGCCTATGCTAAGGCATAGTGATGAGAGATGTACAAGGCGATGATGTACAAGAGATAAGAAATGGTATTTGAGAGCACACTGTGTTACCATAAAACATTGTATCAGTGTAAGTTTTTATGATTAATCTCAGGATCCTCATTGTCTCTCCTCAAAGACATCCTAGATGCTCTAAGAACTGGGCATCTTTGGGTCATTCTTTGAGAACCACCTCTTGAGGGTACCTCCTAACTAAGGCCCCTGCAGAGTCCTCCAGTGCCAGCCCAGGGCTGCCTGTACAAGTCTTTTAAGAAACTTGTTCAAACCTACCCCTGGCTGTGTAGTATTAGAGAAACAAACATGTATGATGCTAACAACAACAACTCAATTTAGACAGCAATTTACCCAAAGGTCCTTCTGTACAACAGCCCTATGAAACAAATATTATCCCCACCTTACGAATTGAGGAAATAGGCTGAAAGGGAGAAAGGACGCCCTGCCTATAGAGCCAGTAAAAAAGGGGAGCTGGGATTTGAACGCAGTCTTCTGTTTCTAAGTCTAGGGTTCTTTCCACTACACCAGACATATTCCTAACCTTAAGGACACTCCTTTACTGAGCCCGTAGCCAGCTGAGTGCTGGCTCTAAGCTTTTCCCTGGTCTAGATTGTGTCTCCACTAAAGCTATTTGTCCACCCAACCTTCCACCTGGGGGTTTTAGAGCTCAGAAATGTCTTATTTCAAGCAATCAAAGCTAGAAGGGACTTTAGAAATAATCTAGTTTAACCCCTCAATTTACAGTTGAGGAAACTGAGTTCTAGAGAAGAGAAAGGGGAATGATTTATCCAAAGTCATATAAGAAGTTAGTTGGCAAACCTAAGACAAAGGGACGTGGCAAATGCCCTAAATTTCTCTTTCACATTTCTATGTCTCGGTTTCTGTCTGTCTGTCTCTCTCTCACACATACACATACACATACACACACACACACATATACACACACACATGTCCTAGAAGCAGCCCTAAGCATCTCATAGTTCTCAAGGTAGATAATCAAATTAATAATCAAATTAATCTCTAATAATTGTGCCTAAGGTACTATAAGTGGGGCAGCTAGGTAGTACAGTGGATAGAATACCAAGCCTGAAGTCAGGAAGATTCATCTTCCTGATTTCAAATCTGGCTTCAGACACTTACTAGCTGTATGACCCTGGGCAAGTCACTTAACCCTGTTGGCCTCAGTTTCCTCATCTATAAAATGAGCTGGAAAAGGAAATGGCAAATCACTCCAATATCTTTGCCAGGAAAACTCCAAATGGGGTCATGAAGAGTGGGACATGACTGACACGACTGAACAAAAACAACAACAACAAAGGTACCATAAGTAGAAGGCGTAATTATAACTATTCTGGGACAGGGATATCAGGGACATGGTTTATGGTGCTGGCGACTTAAAAACATTTATTATTATATTTTCATTTTAGATCATCTTCATTTTCAAATATCTTTCCCATAGCCAGTGAGCAATGGGAAACTGCCCTTGTGACAATGAATAAAAAAGAAAGAGGGGGAGAAAACCAATTCAGCAAAAGTAACTAAGTCTGACAGTATGTGCAATGTTCTACACACAGTCCCCTGCCACTGCAAAGATGGAAGAGAGGGCTTTGATGATATTTGATACCAAATTCAGACGGAGGGTAGTGGGCAGTACCCAGGGCCTCTCACTCCTGTTATCTGACTCCAAGCCTCCTTTCCTCCTTTCTTCCCAGAGACACCCCCAATGAGTCCCAGAAAGAACTAGGAGTTTGATTGGGTGGCTTGTCTTCTTTCTTTGGCATGGGGAAGAAACTAGCTGTGTGAGGAGGAGGCATCACATCGCCTGCTGCTCCCCCCCTTATGGTACAGCAATAGACAACTGCTGCCCCTCCTTTCCCCTCCTTCCTCCCACTACCTGCTCTCCACAAGACTGTCGTTTCTATAGAGATCAGGTTTTTAAGTAGTGAGGAAAGGGGAAGGATTCAAAAGGAACGAGAGTGGCCAAGTGCAGCAGGGTGCCAGGCAGGCATGGACAGACTCCATCCCCTTCCATGTTTCTATCTCTACATGTAGTACATTCTATGTCTCTATCCTCTTTCTCTATCATACTCCATCTCTGTATCTCCCTAGTTCTCTCTATGACATACTTTTTATCTCTCTATATACATCAGAAATATAGACATACTCATTCTTCTTTCCTGATTTCTCTGACTGAAATTTTTCTCAATTCCCGTAAACAGAACGTCCTCCCTGGAGAACTGTTGTAGCTCTTCATTCATAGACAACCAGTGCAGATACTCTGGGAGAACAAGAGACTAACAACGACTCCTTGCCAAGAATGGAACCCAATCCCTAAGACCTTTCTGGTCCCGCAACTTTTTTCAGTGTGTTGACTATTATTTCAAACTTTCTTCTTAGTCTTAAAAAGAACCTAAGGATAAAACAAAAAATCTGTGTGTGTGTGTGTGTGTGGAGAGAGAGAGACACACACACACAGAGACAAAGAGAGGAGAGAGGGACAGAGAGATAGACATAGAGGAGAGAGAAGAGAAGAGGAGAGAGAGAGAGAGAGAGAGAGAGAGAGAGAGAGAGAGAGAGAGAGAGAGAGAGAGAGAGTGTTGTTTGGGGCACTGGAAGGGGAGACTCAGACATAGGGATTGACTTTCAGAACACTTACAAAACAGGTCCCATGGAATCCATATCCTGTAACAGGCCTTGATAAATACAGTGCTAAGTCTAGAAATCACTTGACAAAGACTCACAACATTCTTCAGGGCAAGATGGAGAGATGTAGGCTGGATGAAAGTTTAGATAGATGGATCCACCACTGACAGAATACCTAGACCCAAAGAGTACTGCTTAATGAATCAACAACCTGGAGGGCGTTCTCTATGGTATGATTCCAGTTCTGACTTCAGTCCCATTTAATCAACATTTTTACCAAAGCTGAAGATAAAGATATAGATGGTATACATATCTAATTTAAAGATGGTATAAAATTGGGCAGAGTCAGTATTCCAGAAAAATGTCTTCACAGACTAAAACAGGGGTGTGGAACCTGGGCCCTCAAGGCCACATGTGGCCCTCTCAGTCCTCAAGTGTGGCCCGAAGGTTTCCCACTCCTGGACTAGAACAATAAGGCAAATGTAATGAGATGAAATTTAATAGAATAAAGTCAAGTCCTGAAATGTAGTTTCAAAAAATCAACTGCATTGAGTATGAGGCTGCAAGACTTCTGGGGTGGATGGATGGGGGCAGGGGAAGGGAAAAGCACACAGTGAGGCAGAAAATTCTGTCAGAAAGAACTCAGTGTGAATCAATATTGTTACAGGGAGCAGGAAACAAATGTAACCTTAAACTTCATAATATGGATATGGTGTGCAGAATGCTACCTTCTACGTCATGCCATTTTACTGGTGGGCATTTTTAATTGTTGGAAGTTCTTCCTCATACTGAGTAAAACTCTGCTTCCTTCCAAGTTCTATCCATTGAACCTAGCTCTCCCGGATGAGGCCAATAATAAATGCATTAAATCCCAATTCCATCTGACAGCTGTGTGAATAGTTGAAGTCAGCTATCATATCCCACCTGTCTTTTCTTCTCCAAGCTAAACTTTAACAAATCCTTGTGTTTATCGAAGTTTCAATTTCCTTCAACATCTTGATCTTTTTTTCTGGGGAAATTTCATCTGGAGGAGAGGGCAAGGGACAATGGAATGATCACTTCTCCTGATCAAGGAATGATTCCTCTATTTATCAGTGGCATAAGAAACAATGCAGTCTGGAAGAAAGAACACAGGACTGAGGTTGGGAGACTTGAGTTCTAGTCCTAACTGCCCATAACTTGCCCTCTGGACCTTGAATGATTCATTTTACTTTTCTGTCTCCTATTTTGAACAATAACGGGGTTGGTTTTTATGCTATCTAAGGACCTCTACTCCACAGAATTTTGCAATGGTAAAAGACCTTCTCTGATGTAGAGTGTCACCAGAAAATGTTCTCTCATGTTCCAAAATCCTATGATACTATGACTCTGACTACTAATTTCATTTTCTTTCTCCTGGATCAACAGCCTTAGGAGAAGCTAAGATTGGTACCTTCTCAAGTGTTAGGGGTTGGAACTCCTTCCTCAAGGACTGAGCAGGTAGATAGGCAGGAAGGAAGGAAAAAGATTATTTACACACCTTAAAGAAACTAGACTTGTTTCTCATCAATATTTTTCCTGTCTCAAAAACTTCTAGGAACTTGGGGGGGGCCTACAGAGGGTCCCTTCCCCTTCCCACCTGGGGTGTGGCCTGTGAGCAGAAGTGAGAGTGAAGGAGGAGGTCAGCAACTCAGAGAGACAAAGGAGCAATTGATACTGGGTTCTGGCACCCTCTGCTGCCTGGCCCTGTGCCCATGGTCCCCTAGGGAGCCTAGTCTGCTTAGTTGCAGGTGTGACCTGAGCAGGGGGAAAACTTGGTGATAGGGCAGCACAGATAGGGTATCAGAAGCAATGGAAAGCAAGATGAGGAAAGCTCCTGAGAAGAAGAGGCCAAAGAAACAAACAGTAGCAAAATCTAGGGGATATAACAGGGAGGGATTTTTCAGCCCAATATTAGACATGTAATAGGGACTGGATAAGTACTTGTTGAAGAAGTTCCAAAAGTTGAGGGTGGATCTGGTTGGAAGACACTAGTCCAGACTGGGAGGACAGGAGCACTTGAGCATTAGTGAATGGTAAGTGGGCACACTCCACTTCACCTGCTTCTCAGGGGCATGGGATTGGTACACTCCACTGCTCCACCCCAGTGAGCAGTGATGCCCAGGGGTTGTTTAGGGTGTTTTAAATGGTGCCTCAGGGCCTTTCAGCTCTTACCTTCACCACCCCAAAACCACAGGGCCCTAGGGCAAGGGAGTAGCAACCCTGAAAGTCCTATCTGTACCAGACTGGCAACCTCTAATTCCAGGTCTATTTGTCCCCCGTTCAGTGGGAAGTTCAATAGACCAGACGTTTTACACTGTATACAAAGCCCTGTTCTAGGCCTGTAGGGGAGGAGAAGGTGAAGCTGGTATACCTGGCTAATAAGTTCCAGCCTTCCTTTCCCTCAGGAATTCTCCTGAGTCAGACTCAGACAGACTGACAACTCAGACAGCTGCTTGTTGTCGCCCCCCCCACCCCACCCCAACACACACATACACACACACACACACCAAAAAAACCACTAAGCATAAACCTTAGCCCGGGGGGAGGGGGAGGCAGCTTCTAGGCGCTGCCCACGTCATTGTGGTGAGAGGTCACTGCGGTGAAAGACAGCGGGCTGGGTGGCGGCAGCTAGGGTGATGGCCAGGGGCGCAGGGAGGGAGGCTCCGCCCATGTCTCCATCTGTCTTGCTCTCAGCTTCTCACTTGGCTGGTCTCCCTGCTGTGTTTCTCTAGCTGCCAATCTTCCCATCAAAATGCCTCTCTGTCCACCAGGAATAGACCGGGTTCGGGCATGGGGATGAGGATAGGGTTATAGGCTGGGGAGTGGGCGGGGGTGGGGATGTGAAGGCCCCCAGTTCAGACCAGCCCTTCTTGTGGTCTGTACCTCTGCACAATTACATCAGGGTTCTTTTGCATCCTCCATGGGGAGCAGAAACGGGGAGCATCCCCAGATCCTCAGAATTTTCAGTTTTGCCCCCCACCCCCACCCCAACCGCTTTCGGCAATAAGCATTGGCTAGGCGAGGAGCGGGCTTGGCCCAACAGAGCCAAGACAAGCCCAAACGGGTGCCAGGCATGGAGCAGCGGAGCCCGAGGACCTCACACATCACAACCCGCTCCCCCCACCCCCGCCCCCGACTCCGCTTCTCCTTTTCTCACTCCCGCGTAATCAGGACATCCCGAGCCAGAGAAATAGGGCTGAAGGGAGTAAGGAAAGAAGAGAAGACCGTGGAGAGGTACCCTAAGAGTCCGCTTGCCCCGCCTGCGTGCGTGCCCGGTCCCACGAACCAAGAGCCCGCGTCACCCAGTGAGACTTTGGCCCCGAGCACCTGGAAGGGCAGGGTCGCTGCCCCAGACTCGCCACGAGGTAAACAAGGAGGCGGAGCTGGAGCCCAAAGAAGGGGGGGAGGCACGGGGCGGGGGGGCGTGTTGTTTTGTGTCAAGAGAAGTGGGCGTGGGTAGTTTGGGATCAGACCCAGCTCTAGTTTCTGGGTCCCGATCCCTGCGCTTCCCGCTCGGCCTGGGAGAACGGTCATGGCCCCTCCCCGCCCCCTCCTCAGCGCTGTACTCGGCGGCCGCGTCCGGTTGCAAGCGCGTAATTACAGAGGCAGCGGCCAGGCTGGCTGTAAAAGGGGGTGGCTGAGATTGCAAGGGCCCTAGAGCCGAGTGGGAAGGGGAGGGGTGGGATGGGGTTACAGCTTCGGACGCCCCATGGTCTAGTCTCTCCTCCCAGGACACGCAGACAGGCCGGCCCACGTGCGGGCCCCACGCTGACACACCGTGAAAGCTAGGTCCCTGCGGGGAGTGGGGAGCGAGACAGATCTGGCCTCGTGACTGTGACTGAGGAGTAAACAAAATGTTCACACACACCCCTTTTCCCCCAGATACGGGGAGAGGAGACACACGACAGAGTTGGTTTAGAGCCACAGGGAGAGCAAGAAGCCGGACACCAAAAAATACACTGATATGGGACCACACACAGATAGGTATACGAAGTCAACCACAGAGTTCAGTACACATGTACGTATACGTGTGTGTGACATATTCCCCAGTAATAGAACACACAAACAACATTACACCTGCATTGCTATTAAACTCTGGGTTCTTCTAGGCACAGCTATTCTCACACATACCCCCTTACATTCATTCACGAGCAGTTATCTCCATCATATATACACCTTTACATTCATAATCCACGTACATACACATTCACAAGCAAATACGAAATTAACACAGCTGCAAGTCAAACATTCGCACATAAATACACACATACATGAATACACACAAAACCACATGCCAGAAGCACAGGCACATGCAAGCACTCCCATCAAGTTAACAATCATTATTGTCGTGAAGCAAGCATACACATTCACCCAGGAATACACACATCCAGCGCTTAGCGCAGTACGTGCGTGGGACATAATAGGCGCTTAATTAATGCTTATGACTGAAATCGAGGAAAATGATCACATACATACATTCTAGTTCATTATCACACACATAAGGCGCGCGCGCACACACACACACACACACAATTCCCGTCATTTCAGGGATGACACAATCCTTTACACAAAGCCAACATTGACAAACCTAACAAAAACAAACAGCCTGGTGAGAGAGGAGCCGGGAGGAGCAGTAACCCGGGCAGAGTCCGGGACTGGGGGGAGGGGAGAGAAAGGGAAAGGGAGATAAAGAGGTAAGGGGGAAGGGATATGGAAAGGCACACTTAACCGAACCTAAGAGCTCTGGAGTTGTCATTTATTTACACATCACATCTACAACCAGTCACAATACAAAGTTGTCCAGTTCCCCAGCGTATACAGAGCCTCTGTCCCCAGACACAAGCACACACATAGATGTGTTCATGCCTCTGTCTCTTGTCTCTGTTTCTCTGTGTGTCTCTCTGTCTCTGTCTCTGTCCCTCTCTCTCTCTCTCTCTCTCTCTCTCTCTCTCTCTCTCTCTCTCACACACACACACACACACACACACACACACACACACTCACCCCAAGATTTACGCAGACACAAACTGAGAAATACAAGGTACAAACCCACAAAGACATAAGCAAATATTGAAACATTCGGAGCCATACAGTTTACTCTAGCGACCCCACATCCCCCAACACACACACACACACATACACACATACACAAAACACAACAGAGGCGCTCGCGGGCTCTGCTCCTCAGGTTTCTCCCTTCCCTACCCCCCTGGACCAGGAGCGCGGGGCGGGGCGGGGTTGGGCAGGGGCGGGGCGGGGTGTCTGGGGCGGTGTCGGCCCCAAAAGGCGGAGCCGTGGGGCTAAGGGGCCAGAGTTGTTAGCGCGCTCCTGGACTGCAGCCACAGAAAAGAACAAGAGCTCCAGACTCTGTAAGAGATTTCCCCACACTCACTCTCTCCATATCCAACCCGACCTGGCCCAGTGTGCCACGGCCCGGCCCGGCTAGGCGCCACGTTATGGAGTTACTGTGGGTTCCACTCTTGGGCTTATGTTGCAGTTTGGCCTCCGCTGATCGACACACCGTCTTCTGGAACAGCTCAAACCCCAAGTAAGCTTCCCCAGTCTTCCCCAAGCCCTGGTATTTGGCCACCTTAACTGACATTGCCCAGGCAGATGCAACTGCAGAGAATCCACAGCTGCCCTCCCCGTTTAGGAGAGTTTTGTTAGAAGCATAATTTTGTGAACCCTTCCCATTCTCTTCTACCTCTTCAGGGAGTATCCCTCCCCCACTTCCTCCCAGTCCCCATAACCTGGCTTTTCCTATGCTTTTCCATAGCCTTTGAGTACTCAAGACTTTAAAAAGCCAGTGAGTCCTAGACCTCCCCCCCCCCAGCCTAACAGTCACAAATCCTCGTGGAATGATAACCCTCATGCCCAATCCTTGCTTGGTGCATGCATAGTACTTTTGGACCCTCTAGACGAATATTCCCAGAGTCCATTCATACTTGGAATTTAGATGCTCTCCCTGAAACCTGGCACAAACCAGTTTGTTGTCATAGAGGAAAGTGTTCTTTGCTCTGGGTGGGCTGGGACTGTGGCCAAAATGGAGCATATACCATCTACTGAGACCCGAAACGGGGTGTGAATGGCATACATTGGATTCGAGTTGGCCTAAGATTGGCAGGCGTTTGTTTTGCACAATTAGAATCAGGGAGAACATTTGGGAAGAGAAGTTGCTGAAGGGTATTGATGAGGTAGGGAGGAAAGACCCAGGCACTAATATCAGGAAAGAGTTAAAATGGGTGGGAAGGAGTTAATTTTTCTCTGGACTGATTTGAAGCTAGGAGGCAAATGGTACTGGGAAGGACAGGAGACAGTGTCGGCTTCTTTGTTCCTGCCTGAGAGTCCTCAGAAATTGTGGGAACTGTTTTGGGGGGAGTATTGGAAAGGTGGAGGGCAGGGAATAGAGAAGTGGGCATAGGCTGGAGCTACTGAACCTAGAATCTGGCCAGTGCTTTAAGTTCCATGTCCTTCAACATAGCTGGTCTCCTCCAATCCTGTGTTACCGGGAGGAGGGAGGTCCTCAGCCTGTTGTCATCCCAGAAGGGCAATGCCCTCTTGCCCAGGGTCACTTGCTGAGCCTGCCCTTTCCCTCCTTCCTTTCCCAGGATTTACTCTCCTGACCTGGTCTTGCCACAGTGGGAGAGTACAAAATCCTTGTTTATGCCCAATGCCAGGTGCTGGGGGGAGGGGGAGGGGGAGCAGGAAACCATTAGCAAGGAGGGGGGGAGCCCTGGCCTTTTCCGTTCCCAAGTTCCCAGGTTTCCTCTCTTTCAGGAAGGAGCCTCTTCCTTGCCAACCTCCCCCCTTTCTCCTCCCCCACTTCCCAGAAGGAGAGTAATAGTGAAATCAGAGACTTTCCCAAGCCAAGGAGAGTGAGTGAGGGGTGCCAGAGTCAAGCCAAGCCTCTACCCCTGTCCATCTTACCCACAAGATCAAACATATTTAACTCGATTCTAGACCAGAAAGTGGGCCCAGAGGAAGTGAGAGTAGGATGGTGTTGAGGCTGGACCCAGCTTGGAACAAGTTGAGATATTTATGAGAGATGGGTAATCAGGAGGCTTATATTGGTGATTAATGGCAGTGGGCAGCAGTCTCTAAGCCTACAGGCAGAAGCAGTGTTGGAAGGAAGAAAAGCCTTGATGTGAAGTGGGCACATGTTTCTTTGGCCTTGGGCAGGGGACTGAGGCCCTGCTGTGCAAGCTTACACAGGCTTGTCACCTTGCTCTTGGGGGTTCCCAAGGATATATGGACAATTTGACTACCACCAGGGTTCTTAAGCAGAGAACAGCCACCTTGGCATATCTCACAGGCTCTGGGGGGCGCTGGGGCTGGGGCTAGTGGTGGAGGCGGTGAGGGAGTGAGTCAGTGCTTGTCATGGGGAGAGGGAGAGAGACGCCAGCCCCAGAGCTGAAATACCTGTTCTGAAATGGCTTCTATGTTTATCTCTCCAGAGAGGAATTTTAAAAGCCTCTCTCTCTTTCTTCCCTGAGGTGGGGGAAGGGCCTGGGAATGCCCAGTCTGGTTGCAGGCATGGCCCTGCTGGACAAGCTCATGCCTGGTCTTGGGTGTTGGGTGGTGCTGGGCACCAGTGCTCCATGTGATAGGCATATGGTGCCCACTTAAATCTCTTTGGGAAGCCCTGACCCAATCCCCCTGATACCCGCCCCTCCTGGCATTGATTTTGTTCAAATAGGCAAGCAAGGCTGCTACCCCGTCTCCAGTTCTGGTGGTGGCTGAGAACATTTTGGAAAGCTGACCAGTTTGAGATGGCTACTCTTCACACTGGGACCCCACCTGGCCTGGAGCCAGGTGTCTGGGTCTGTGGGAGGAGGGGCTAGTGGGCAGTCAGGCTGGAGCCTGTAAAGCCTGGGGGCAAATGTGGGGAGGGGGAGAGGGGAGATAGAGAGACCATCAAAGGGGGCTGCAGCTAATCAGAGAACTCCAGCATTTCTGGAATTCTCAGGGAGCTAAAAGTATGGATTTCAGGGACTAGGGTATACAGGATTAGGAAAACATGGAGAGTTGTGAGTGGGAAGATCGATTGGGAGGAATTTTGGAAAAGAGCTAGAGAAGAAAGAGAGGAGAGGTGTGGGAATGAGTTAGCATAGATTTAAATGGCTGTGAGGAGCATTTGAGTAGCTGGGTGAGTTGGTAGAGATGATCTGGGGAGATAGTGTAGATTGAAAAGGCTGAGAAAGACAGATTTGAACCAGAGTTGGGAGGACATTGGGTATTGGTGAAGGAGCCTTGTTTGATGGGTCGGATAGACATTTGTGGGGATTAGAACTGAACTAGAGAAAGGGCTGAAATCACACCAGAGTACTTGGGGAGATTCAGGGGCCAACTGGAAGAAACTGTCCTTGTGGTTACTTAACATTTGTAGGTGTGCCTTAGTGATTTCAGGGTACCATTGGTCCACATACCTAATCAGTTTCAATCTTTCTCTCGCCCTCTTCTTTTCCTCTCTCTTCCTTCTTCTCTCTCCCCCTTTCTCTCCCTCCTCCTCCTCCTTCTTTCTCTCTCTGTCTCTCTCTCTTTCTCTCCCCTCTTTTCTTTCTCTCTCTTATCTCTTCTCTTCCTCTCCTCTTCTTTCTCCTTCCCTCTCTCTCCCTCTTCTCTCTCTCCTATCCATCTTTCCATCTTTCTACCTATCAGACAGAAGAATAGGATACAGAATGAAGGTAATGGGTATCTATTAGTAGGATGGAGGTGCAGATGTTAGTGTAGATTTGGGGAATGATTTGAAAGTTGATGGAGAGATAGAAAGGAGGATAGGGAGAGAGCAGAAATGAGAATTTTGCAATCTTGATCTTTGTGGTGTCCTGGACTCCTTTGGCAGTCTGGCAAACTTTATGGATCCTTTCTCAGAATAATTCCAAATGCATGAAATAGAGTATATGATATTGCAGAGTAAGTCAGTTGTATTGATATACAGTTATCAAAATATTAAAAATAGAAGTTCATGAACCCTAGGTTAGGAATCCCTATACTGAGGGGTTTTGTAGAGAGCTTTTGAGGGTGCAGTTAGGTGGCATGGGGGATAGAGTGTGGAGCCTAGAGTCAGGAAGACTCATCTTGGTGAGTTCAAACTGAGCCTCAGATACTTACTAGCTGTGTGACCCTGAGCAAGTCACTTAACCCTGTTTGCCTCATTTTCCACACCTGTAAAATGAACTAGAGAAGAAAATAGCAAACCACTCCAGTATCCTTGCTAAGAAAACCCCCAATAGGGATACAAAGAGTTAGACAAGACTGATTAGCCACAACAGCATTGAGAAGTTGATATTTGGGAATTTAGTGGAGAGATATTCAGGGGATGAAAGTAGCATTTAGCTCTTTCATGGTGAGATTTGGGGGACAAATGCAGCATTTAGAGCTTTCTTGGTGAGATTTTTCAGGATGTGATAAAAAACTGAAGAGGAGGCATTTAATAGATAATAGAGCTAAAATAACATAATAGATAAAATTTAAAAGTTCAATAGTAATGAAATAATATATAAAATCAGAATGCCTTCCCTCCCACTAGAGGTCTTAAGTCTGAGGTTGGATATCCACTTGTTGGATGTGTTGTAGAAGGAATTCCTTGAGGAATGGTCATAGACTGGACCACATGGTTAATAAGGATCCTTTGAATGCTACGATTTTGCTATTGCATTCAAGTTGACACCCCCTCCCCTTTTTTTTCCTCTGCTCTATGTGCAGGTTTCAGAGTGAAGACTACACAGTCCACGTCCGACTGAATGATTACTTAGACATCATCTGTCCACATTATGAGGATGAGTCCGTGGCCCCAGATGCCATGGAGCGTTATACGCTGTATCTGGTGGAGCATGAGGAATACCAACTGTGCCAACCGCAATCCAAGGAACAGGTGCGATGGCAATGCAACCAGCCCAATGCCCGGCATGGTCCTGAGAAGCTGTCTGAGAAGTTCCAACGTTTTACCCCTTTTACCCTGGGAAAAGAGTTCAAGGAGGGACACAGCTACTACTATATCTGTGAGTCAATGGGCACGTTGGGCATGGGGTGAGCATAGTGTGGAAAAGCAATTAATCTGAGGCAGAAGGAAGAACTTTGGGGAGGAGGGAGGGCTTGGCTAGAGCACGTGGAATACTCTGACCAGGATAGGAATGGAGTAGGCAGCCAGGAACCAAGCATCTAGGCCCACTTACTGGGGCTAAAGTTTTCAAAAGTTGCTCAGACTCTACTCTTCAGGCATCATGGGTCAGGGGTTCCCTAAACCAAACACTTGTCCAGAGGAGCAACTCGGTCCGCCCACCTTAGACTACACTGGATCAAAGGAATGTTTTTATGAGTCTAAGGTGTCAGGTACACATAAACCAGGAAAACAAAAATGGTATCACCAATGCAACAAAGCAAGGTAGATACTCAAATCTTAGGTGGAACCAATCACAACACATATATTAACATGTCTTAGGGATCCTTTGCTTAGTCTCTCTATTTCTTTTTCCCCTCCCTTTGCCAGATCAGACAGACAGCTAGGGAGATTGATAGCATTTCCTATTTCGATAACCTATCCCCTTAAAGCTTTACAACAGGTTATGTTTTTCATATCCCTACTTTTCTTTATTTGGGGGGTTGGTTTCCAGGATATGAGGCTGGAGACTCAGGGGGACATATACAGATCATTAATCCCCAGGCACCTTCATCCATTAAGGAAACCATTAGTGTCCAAGTATCCTCAACAGTCTTAGAAATGCATTTCCTGGGGCAGCTAGGTGGCCTTGGATTCAGGAGGACCTGAGTTCAAATGCGGCCTCAGACATTTGACACATGTACTAGCTGTGTGACCTTGGGCAAGTCACTTAATCCCAATTGCCCTGCCCCCCCCCAAAAAAGAAATGCATTTCCTTAGAAACATTAAGAAAGCCAGGAACTAAGAAAAACGGAGGACAAATGGATAGAACCAGGATTTTCCTTTGAGGGGGGCCCCTCCTCACCACAATATGGGTGTCTTTTGCAGCCAAACCCATCCATCACCATGGAGACCAGTGCCTGAAATTGAAAGTGACTGTTGATGGCAAAATCAGTGAGTATATGGGCTATTCGTGTCAGTTCTACTGACCACCCCTGAGCATCACACCATGGTGGGTCTCATGACCTAAGGATAGGAGGCAAAGTGGAAAGAGGCATTGAATTTATAGTAAGGGACCTGGATTTGAACCCTGACATTTACTTAGCTTGCCTGTGAGACATCGGACATATACATTCTCCCTGAGCCTCACTTTACTGAGAAATGAAGGGGCACCAGCCCTGGGGTCAGGAGGACCTGAGTTCAAATATGGCCTCAGACACTTGACACACTTACTAGCAGTGTGACCTTGAGCAAGTCACTTAACCCCAATTACCCTGCTTTCCCCCCTCCGAAAATTAAAAAAAAAGAGAGAAATGAAGGGGTTGAGCTACATGATTCTCTAAATTTGAAGGTCTAGATCAAGGGTGAGGAACCTGTGGCCTCAAAGCCACGTGTGGCCTTCTAGGTCCTTGGGTGCAGACTTTTGACTGAGTCCAAATTTTACAGAACAAATCCTTTTATTAAGGATATTTGTTCTGTGAAGTTTGGATTCAGTCAGAGGGCTGCACTTGAGGACCTAGAGGGCCATATGTGGCCTCAAGGCCACAACTTCCCCACCCCTGGGATTCTAGATCATAGGACCATGAGTGGTGGTGCATATAGAAGTCTGGGGCCGCCCAGCTTGTTCAGAATGGTTTGTCATAGTCGTTCCCCGCCCTCCCACCCAATCTGTCAGGTTGCTGTGTCTCCCCTCTCACTTCTCCTCTCTTGATATCTTCCAGCTCACAGCCCCCAGGTGGACTCCAATCCACAGAATGAGAATCACTTTTCAGCAGGTGGGTAATGGACCCTAACTAGAAAGGGGTGGAGTGGAGCAGAAGAGGGAGGAGAATGGTAGGATAGGAGAGTTAGTGTACTGGGGAGGTCCACACTGGACATGAGCTAGTGGTCTTGACTGCATTGGGATGTGGTGATAAGAGATGACATAGCAGTGTGGCATCTCTACAGTAGCTGTGTGCTTTCTCACTAAAGGGGGCCAGGGTCTGTCTTCCGTGCTTCCTGAAACAATCTGATCTAGTAGAAAGAAGCCCTGGATTTGGAATCAAAGGATCTGGGTTTGAAATCCAGATCTGCTTTTCCTACTAGGGAAAGGCATATCCCTTCTCCCATGCCTCATTCTCCCTCATCTGTGAAATAAGAGGATTGGATTAGATAATTTCTAGGACCCATACCACCATCTCTGAATCTATGATTTATTCTTTCCCTCCTTCCAGATGATGCAGAAGTCCAGGTCCTGCATAGTGTTGGACACAGTGCTGCCCCTCGGACCTTTCCAGTTGCCTGGGTTGTGCTGCTTCTGCCCCTCATGCTGCTTCACACGCCCTGAAGGTGGGCATCAAACCCGGCTTTTGAGGACTAGAACTGGGCTGGGGAAGGAAGGGGTAACAGCCCCTTTCCAAAGGAGAAAACTGGAATCCTCTGCCCAAGGAACTCCATCCAGCGTAGTGCAAACCTGCCACCCTCGTGGCATGGGTCAGTATTAGGGGTGCCAGGAAAGATTGGCAGTGCCAACTTGTCCTCTGCCCCGTGGTTGGGAGGATATAGCTCTCTTCATTCCTCCTGTTTTGCCAAAGATCAAGAACCTGAAATTAACCAAGGGCAGCTGCTCCTCTTCGAAGTGGGGAGCTTATGGATGGACTCTGGGCATGGAATGGTTATGCCCTCCATGGAAGACCCAGGAGTGCCCAAGATGGAACTCTAAAGGAGCAGAAAAAGAAACTGAGCTTTTCATGTGGGAAGGGGAGGATGGGGAGAAAGAAGCACTTTGTGTGCACTCAGGGTCTGCCTTCCCTACACACTCACATACAATTCCATCTGTAATGCCATATTGGCAAAAGAAGGTTACAGCCTGGGCTCTCCTAATTCAGAGCCACCCCTCAGGGGGGCTATCTCAGAGCAATGCCAGGCAGGCAAGGAGGGGCAGTGCCCCAACATGTGCTGTGTATAAGGGCAGTGCCCATTGTATATATATTTGTATGTAAAATCTCTCCCTGGAGAGGTTTCTATGACTAAAATTGTTTTTACACAAGTGCTCTTTGTCAGAATGAAATTATGTGTTACGTGTTTTGGCCTTCCTCTGTCCCCTCAGTGGACGGTTCGGAGACCCTGCCAGGCTACTTCTCTGTCCATGCAGGATCACCTCTCCCCTTGGCTGAATGTTTAGGAGACCCTCCTCTTCTGGGAACAATATAGTGTAGTGAAAAGAACACTGGATTTGGAATTGGGTCATTGGAGTCCAAATCCTGGTTCTATTACTTTCTACCTTGAGGGTCTTAGGGAAGTCACTTGAACACCCTAGGCCTCATTTTCTCAACTGTAAAAGGGGGCAGCTGAGTCATCTGATCTTTTTTTTTTTTTTAATTTGTTTTATTTGTTATATTTTAAGCTCTGAATTGTCTCCCTCCCTCCCCACCCCATACTAGAGAAAGCCACTATTTGGCACAGATTATATGTGTCTATGTAATGGTATATAGACATATGCATACACACACACACACACACATGTATCAGTGCTTTCTCTGGAGGTAGATAGCATCTTCCTTCAAAGGCCCTTTTTAATTAATTTGAGTATTTATAATATTCAGAATAATTTAGTCTTTCGGTTGTTCTTTGAGTGACGTTACTGGATCCAACGTTCTCTTGGTTCTGCTCATTTCATTCTCCATTATTTCATGCAAGTCTTTCTGTGTGTTTTTCTAAAATCAACCAACCCATCATTTCTTACAGCACAGCAGTATTCCATCACAATCACGTATCACAGCTAGTTTGGCCACTCTCCCAGCTGATGGGCATCCCCTAAATTTCCAGTTCTTTGCCACCACTGAGTCATCTGATCTTGAAGGCCCCCTTCAGTTCTATGTCTATGATTGATCCATTTATGAGTGCTAAGAAAGAAGTTAGTGCTTCTCCCCATTTGCCCTGCCTACCACCGTCTTGGATTTTTCTCCTCTGTAAGATGGGGAGCAGGATACTTCTAGCTCCAACCTTCTGTGATTGTAGTATTTCCATCTATAGTCAAGAAGCTCTTGATGTCCAGCCTCTTGGTCCTTCTACTACACCCCCGCCCTTGTTTCACTCTCCAGGAGAGCACAGCACCCTCTCCTTAAGTCACCCCTCCTGAATTCCTAGCCCTTTTCTGAGGCAATTTTTTTCTGTTGCCCTCCTGAAACATAAAAGGGACTTTTCCTAGGCCCTCCTCCCTTTCCCTTTAGATACTAGGGTATAGTTGGTCAGAAGCCTTGGGTTTATAGGGTTCTGGTGCTCAAACTGCCTGGGGTCTTGGTCTGGGCAGGGAAAGAGTGAGTCAGCTGTGGCATGGGGGTAACGCCAGCACTATGGTATGTGGGTGTACTCCACATTTCTACTACTGTGTGGGAGGTGGAAAGAGAATTCCAAACTCACTTGCACGCGGTAGGTACCTCATACATGTTTTTGAATTGATTTAGGTGTGTATGTATAGGGGTAGGGAGGTGAGGGGAAGGCACCAGCCTTGTTGTGTCAGTTCTGGTGTGGCCCCCTCCTATGCAGATCATAGATCAGCAACTAACCTGTAATTTCTGTTCCTAGTTGCCTCAGGATCAATCCACAGTCCATAAGGCTAGTAGTATGTGTCAGAGCCTGGATTTCAACCCACCTTTTCCTCATTTCCCTCCCAACCTATTACCCACACACTACTCCCCTTCAAGCACTCCAAACTGTCCTTGCTATTCCCCCTCTGTCCACTTTGCAGTCCTATCTCCAGTCTCAAAGTCTTGGGTCATGGCCGTCCCCATGTCTGCAATGCACACACTCTTCATCTACATACCTTAGATTCTTTTACAAGGGGTTAGCTCAAGTGCCCACCCCTAGGGGAGGCCTTTCCTAGTTCCTACAGCTTCGGGTGCCTTCCCCTTAACTCCCTACCCCTACACATACACACACACACACACACACACACAGCTAACAGATTTGTGAAGCACTTAGCATGGTGCCTGGCATGTAGTAGGTGCTTAATAAATGCTCGTTCCCTTCCCTCATATTTATTTGGTATATACTTTCCACATGTCTTCCTAGAGTATGTAACCTCCTTAAGGGCTGGGATTATTTCATTTTTTGCTCTTTATCTTCCGTACCAGTGCCTAGCACAGTGCTTGGCACACTGTTGTTCAGTTGATCAGTGATCGGTTGTGTCTGACTCTTCCAGGCCCTGTGGACCATAGCAGGCCAATTCTGTCCACAGGATTTCTTGTCAGAGATGCTGGAATGGTTTACCATTTCCTTCCCTGGTAGCTTAAGTCAAACAGGTTAAGTGACTTGCCTGGGCTCATACCACTATGTGAGGCTGGCTTTGAACTCTGTTCTTCCTGACTCCAGGCCCAGTACACTTGCTCTACTGAGCCACCCCTGCCAGGTAGAGGTTAAGTGACTTAGCCCGGATCACACAACTAGTATCTGGGGCCATATTTGAATTCGGGTCTTTGAGACCCCAGGCTCAGCACTCCATCCACAGAGGCACCTAACGATCGCACACACATGGGCCTGGCACGTAGAAAGAACCTGATAAATGCTTATTGATTAATTGATCCAAGGCCCACCCCTCCATCCTAACCGTCTCAGCGTGGGACATGATGAAGGGATCTAGACTGCGATATATATGCCAATAGCTATGGACCACGGGCGAATTACGTCACTTCTCTCATATTCTGTAAAAATGGGGATAATACTTGGAGGACCCGCCCCCTGGGGCGGTGGTGAGAAATCCGACGAGATAAACCCTGCACGACACTTTTCGGTTCTGAAATCGTCAGCCGACGTCTGCCATTATAACCGCCGTACACCTGCCACGTGGGAAGCCGAGTGCTGGGGCCTGGAAGGCCGGCACTTCCTGGTCAGGACTGCCCAGAGGGAGGGGGGAGGTACAAAGTGTTCAGGGAAATGATTCCTCGAGTGGGTGGGGGGAAGGCGAGGTCTCTAAAACTGGGTGTCAAATCGATCGACAAACACTTATGGAACTCTTGCTATGTCCGTGCAAGGCACTGTGGGAAGCCCGTGTTCCCGGAGCTGGGCTGCTGGGGAGGAGGCTGGCGTGGGCGGAGAAAACGCGGCGGTCCAGGGCACGTTCCCAATGCGCAGGGCGGGGAGCAGGTCAGCCTCGACATTCGGAAAGGGGGCGGGGCCAAGGTTCCGGAGGATTCTTCTGGGGCGGGGCCTGCGACTGGAGGCGGGGCTCCGAGGACCAGGCAGCCAGGCCTGAGAGTTCAGGCCTGGAGCTGGGGCCGAGATGGAGTCAGTCGCCGCTCCGGACACGCTACTCTCCTGGGCTTGCGTGCTTTTCACCCTCTGCATGTTTTCTACCGGCCTGTGAGAACCGAACCGGGGCTGGGGGCTGGAGCCTAGAAGGTCCCGAGGGGGAAGTGAAGCCAGGGATGAGGCCCCAGGTCTGGGAACTTAGAGCCTCAAGTTCAAGTCCAAGTCCACGTCCACGACCACGACCACAAGCCTGTAGTGGTGGGCTCCGCTGGGTTTGGTGTAGGAGGAGGGGGAGGAGCTAAGGGACTTGGGGGGCGGAGCCCACGAAAGAAATGAGTGGCCTGGAAGGTGAGGGTTTGAGCTTCTTCCCAGCAGGGAGTGTCTCACCCTGGTCCCAGCCCTAGCCCCAGCATCCTTTCTAACCCTCCCATCTCGTTACAGCTCGGACCTCCGGCACATGCAGACCACCCGGAGTGTGAACAATATCCAATTCCTGCCCTTTCTCACCACGGATGTCAAGTGAGGCCAGCTGGGAACGGGTCTTTGCAAGACTTTGGGGAGGAGAGGGAGAGAAGAGGGAGGGAAGGCTTTCAGCTCCTGGCCTCTGGGGTACTGGGGCTAAAGCCTCCTCTCTCTCTCTTACTCCCTTGGGGACTCAACCCATCGTCCGCCTGCCTGCAGCAACCTAAGCTGGCTGGGTTATGGGCTCCTTAAGGGAGACAAGACGCTCATCGTGGTGAACGCCCTGGGAGCCTTGCTCCAGACCCTCTATATGCTGACATATCTCCACTACTGTCCCCGAAAGGTAGAGGCCAACCCCATCCCCCAGCTTCTTAGGCCCTGCTGGAGTACTGCCACGTTGGCCAGGCAGTGTCAACATTTCCTCGAATTCTCCTTTAACCCGGTATTGATTGCCACTTTTTCCTGGAAGGCTGTCTTAGCTGGGCTTCCTTCTTTCAGGAAGCCTTCCTGTATTCTGTCCTTCTCTCCCCTCAGGGTCTGATCCCTAACCATATTCCACAATCATTGAATGGTTTAATTGAATTGGTTCCTACTTCCTCAGCACTGATCCAATTCAATTTAGCATCTATTAACCCCTAAATATCCGCCAGACTGTGTACCAGGTGGTTGTGGTGATGCAGATCAGAAATGTGGAGGAGGAGAATGTCTAGATGCTAATTATCTAGGGCTCAGTCTAGTTGGCTTTTCTTGAACTGGTGCAGACGAGCGTGCTCCGGGTCCATCAGATTTGGGGGCTTCATGCGTGGTTCCTTCCTCAGTCCACCAGCCCTCAAGTGACTAGGACAGAAACAGAGACTTGGGGATTGCTGAGGTTTGGGTAACTGGTGGGACTGCTGTCACTTCCTTTCCCCCACAGCGTACTGTCCTCTTGCAAACTGCTGCCCTGCTTGGTCTTCTCCTCCTGGGCTACAGCTACTTTCAGCTCCTGGTACCTGATTGGTCGTCCCGGCTGAGGCAGCTGGGCCTCTTCTGTAGCATCTTCACCATCAGCATGTACCTGTCGCCCTTGGCTGACCTGGTGGGTTCAGTGTGGGAGGGAGGGTTAGGAAGGGGTCATGGACACTTGGGTGGTGGCCTTCCCTCTGACAGGGAATAGGCACTGAAGGAAACAGCACAGAAACTAGGGATGATGTGATTGTCAGCCCCTGTGATTTGGAGCAAGGTTCCTTCCTTTATCTGGCTTTCAGTTTTCTCATCTCTAAATTGAAGTCAGACTAGATCTAGTCAGACTAGTCTAAGAACTCTTCAAGCTCTAAAATTCTTTTGATTCCTATGAACTTGTTATGCTGGAGGTTGGGGAGGGAGAGATCCCACCATCTATCTAGGTTTGGGGAGGAGAAGGTGCTACCTTGAGTAGAGGAGGCAGGGGGAAGGATGTGATAACCCTTCTTCTTGGGAGGGTGTGAAGGGCATTAATGACATCCTTCCCCACAGGTTAAGATCATTCAGACCAAGTCCACTCAATGCCTGTCCTTCTCCCTCACTGTCGCTACCTTCCTTGCCTCGGCCTCCTGGACACTCTATGGCTTCCACCTCAGAGACTTCTACATTATGGTGAGCCCAGGTGGGGGTAGTATTGGGTATATGGAATGGGAAACCAGCCCCCCACTTGATTGCAACTTGTTTCCTTCCAGGTGCCCAACATACCAGGAATTCTCACTAGCCTGATACGCCTGGGACTTTTCTGGCAATACCGCCAGGTTCAAGAAAAGACTTACAGCATTCTTCAGACCTAAGGATGGTGGAGGGTATACCCTACCTATCCTTTCACCTGTTACCTTGGTGCCAACCTGTTGCCAAAGACTCTTCAGCTATACCTCGTTGCTCAACCTTCTTAACCACAGTGGGGTGGAGCAGAAGAGGAAGGGGCTTCTTGGAAAGCAGAGGGGCCAAAATGAGGGCTTTTATTTGGGAGGAATTTTCATTTTTATTTTTTGGAGAGATTATTTTTTTAATGTGGGGTTGGGATAGTATTTAGTTGTGCCTTATAATAAACTATCACATACATAACCTTCCTCTGCACTCCTCAGTCTGTTCTCTGTGGTTCCACCAAATTAGGTTGGGAAATAAGGAATTTATCTAGAGTCAAGGGAAGGGGGTGATGGGTGGAAATACCAGAATTGAGAATTAAGGGAAGGTTTTAGAAAGTGAGAGAGGAAGAGATATTAAGAGGAAGGCAGAGACTAGAGTGGTTAGATATGAAGCTAGACTTCAAGACTTCTTGGAAGAATGAGGAGACATCTGATGGGGTGGGGGAGACTGCAGGGGGTAATTTAACAGTCCATCCTGGAAAATAATGAAAAGGGGAGAATCTTATTCCACTTGGACTATGCTATGAGGCCTTCTGGTGATTGATTGAACGAACTCAGGAAGGTCTGTGGCTTAATATATCATGCCTCAGAGCTGCAAAGAATCCCTAGTATTCTTGCCTTTGGTATAGATAGCAACCCATCCATTCCTGCTCAGATTCTCCCAAAATACTCCCCAGAGCAAAAGTCTTTGGAGGCATTCTTCTTGGCCTTTTAGCTTTTAATGGGTAAAACACTTGGGCTGCTCATCATTTGTGAAATAAGGAGCTTGAATTAGACTAATTAGATGCCCTTTGAGGTCTTTTCTAACTCTACATCTAATAGCCTGGGGAAAAGGTTTGTGAATTTGGGTGGGGAAAAATTACATTTGAATTTTCAGTAGCCTTTGGTTTCCTTTCATAATCTTGTATTTTACTTTATGTAAATTTTTTGTAAATATATTTTTATGTAAATTTTTATGTAAAATTTAGAAATTTTTTTCTGAGAAGGGCCCATAGGCTTCACCAGACTGCCAAGCAGGTCCATAACTCAGAAGGACTTAAAGAACCCCTGGTATCCCTCAATCTGAGTAAGGCAGCAACCTTTCATAGGGAAATTAGTTTTCCTAGTTCTGCTGCTCTCCATCTCCTCCAGTGACCTCTCAGTCCCTCCCTTCTCTCTCTCACCCTTCATCTTCTGCAGTGTCCTCTCCCTCCCCAAGCGACCCCTCTTCTCCAGTGTTTCCCCAACCTCTTGTCCATATGCCTCAGTCTCCCTAGGCACCCCCCCCATTCCTTTGCCCCAGAAATGTCCAGTCAAAGGAATGAGAAAAGCAGCATTTGCTCTTTTAATTTAGCCGAAGAGGGGCCCTAGGGGTTGCCTAGGGCTGGGTGGTTGGCAGGCAGCCGAGGACGTGGAAGCTTGGGGGCCTAAGAGGATCACAGTGTGAGGCCCTTGCTAGCCAGGTCAGCCTGGGCTTCCTTGATCTGCGTAAACAGTTCTTGGGCAGCTTCCTCGCAGTCACTGAAGTTGGCCAAGCGCAAACCCAGCGTGCCCAGAGTGTAGCTGCCCGCGGTGACCAGGAGGTAGACGGGTAAGGGTAATATCACATCGTGGAATTGTTTACTATATCCCAGGTTGAGCAGGTCCTGCACCAGACACAGCCAGATGAGCATCAGCACCAGCAGCGTGGATACCCACTGCTCCAGCTTGGTCATGGTCACTGGTGGGGAGGGAGGAAGCGCGCGTGCTGTGAGCAGTGCAGCCGCGGGGGCCACAGGACGCCCCTCTTCCCACTCCGCTCGCCTCCCGCCTCCCGCCCCCGCTGCCCCCCCAGTTCCGCTCCCCAACCCCTGGCCCACAAGCCGCTTTCCCCTCACCTGGCAACTCTAACCGCGGGCCAGAAAGGAAATCCCCTTCCACAATTCTCTGCAGATGCTGCGGACCCAACCAGGAAAGCTGGACCCTCTGCGCATGCGCCGATACTTGTGATGCTTCATGGGAGTTGTAGTCTTTCATGGAGTGACCGTGAGGCCTGCTGAGATGCGGCACAGAGCGCTCTCCTGCATCTCCGCCACTTTCCTCTACCTCGCTTTATTTCCCCAGTTTGGGGAAAGGAGAGAGGGTACGGTTGAGTAGGTAGGGGTGAGAGGGCAGGGAGAAGCCGTAGCCTCTCCCTTTCCCAGAGCCACGGCAAAAGACCGACTGCCACTACCCCAGATGAATGAATGAATGAATGAATGAATGAAGAAATGAATGAATGAAGCACACTTGGTGCTCCCAGACAAAGCCCCTGCCCCTTTCTGCAAACCTACCACCCCCCCGCGTTGAGATGACTCATAGGGCTTAGAGAGACACCCTCCCCACCTTCCATTAAGCCCCTGGGCTCAAACATGTTAGATTCTTTGAGAGACACAAAGCTTAGATGACACCCCCCACCCCCACCCTTGTCCTGCTGGAGCTTATGGCCTGGCATGATGTCATTTTTGTTTTCTAGACTCCTCATATATACATGAATGTATGTGTATCTGTATGTGTATATACATAAAACCTTACATGCTCTAGGGAAGACAACGTACATTATCTATCCATTCATACACGTAGACATAAATATATGTAACTTACATATATGCTATATATATTGGCCTTCTGTTTTGCTGGATTCTCTTCTATGTCTCTGTAGGTGTCCTTCGGGGTTCTGTCCTGGGCCACCTTCTCTTCTCCCTCTGTAACACTTCTCTTGGTGATCTCATTAGCCCCTGTGGATTTAATTACCTACCATCTCTATGCTGATGATTCTCAGATCTACCTTTCCTGCCCCAGTCTTTCTCCTGACTTCGATTCTAACATTTCCAACTGCCTTTCAGAAGTCTGGATGTCCAGTAGACATCTTAAACTCGATATGTCCCAAACAGAACTCGTTATTCTTTCCCCTAATCGCTCCTTGCCTCTTACTTTCCCTGTTACTGTAGAGGTTAACACCATCCTCCCAGGCCCTCAGGTTAGCAACCCAGGAACCCCATCCTGGATTCCTCATTATCTCCCCCCACCCCCACCCCATAGCCAAGCTGTTGCCAAGGACTGCTGATTTCACTTTTGCAACATCTCTGGTATATTCCCTCTTTTCTTCTGTGACATTGCCACCACCCTGATGTAGGCCCTCATCACCTCCTGCCTGGGTTATTGCAATAGCCTGCTGGTGGATCTGCCTGCCTCAAGTCTCTCCCCACTCCAGTCCATCCTCCAATCATCTACTAAAGTGATTTTCCTACAACACAGATCTGATCATGTCACCCTACCACTGCCACCCCGAACCCCTACTCAATAAACTCAGGTGGCTCTCTGTGGCCTCCAGGATCAAATACAAAATCCTCTGCTTGGCATGCAAAGCCCTTCATAACCTAGCACCTTCCCACCTTTCCAGTCTTCTTACACCTTGTTCCTTGTCACAAACCCTTTGACCCAGCAATACTGGCCTCCCAGCTGTTCCACAAACAAGACACTCCATCTCTTGCCTCAGGGCATTCCTTCTGGTTGTCCCTAATGCTTGGAACATTTCCTCTCCTCCACTCCAACCTTCTTGGCTTCCTTTAAGTCCCAACTAAAATCCCACTTTCTATGGAAAGCCTTCCCCAACTCCCCTTAATTCCTTCTCTCTGTTAATTATTTCCTGTATATAGTTTGCTTTGTATAAATGTGTTTGTATGTTGTCTCCTTCACTAAATTGTAAGCTCCTTGAGGACAAGGACTGCCTTTTGCCTCTTTTTGTATCCTTTGTATCCTTAGCACACTACCTGGCACATAGTAGGTACTTAATAAATATTGAGTGATTGGTTGATTGAAAAAGACTGAGTGAGGACAGCGACAGCCCTGGAGTCAGGAGGACCTGAGTTCAAATCAGTCCTCAGACACTTGACACACTTACTAGCCGTGTGACCTTGGGCAAGTCACTCAACCCCAATTGCCCTGCCTTCCCCCCTCAAAAAAAAAGATTGAAAAAGGCTGTAGAAACTCAAGGGATCAGAAAGGCCTCAGATAAGAGATGATATGTGACTTGAGCTTTGAAGGGACCTGTGGATTTTAAGAGGCTGAGGTGAAAGTACATTACAAGGGGAATCATGGGGGACAGATAGAGTATTGTAGCTTGAAAAGATGGTAGGATCGAGGAAGAATTTTTCTTCAAAGATGAGGAGATGCAGGCACAGGTAGGATACTCAGATATAGAAGAGGGTGAATGATTTTGGGGAGCAATCTAATTTTGGGAGACAATGCAATCAAGGGTACAAGTCTAGGTGTTGGCCTTGGTGAGGGGAAGGATAATCTCTTCAACAAAGACAAAAGTAAAGGCAGAGAGAATGCTACCTGATGACTAGGGCCTTTAAAATGTACAGGAAGGGAAAACAGAACATCCATAGGAAAGGCTCTCTATTTTCCAATTCAAGAAGTTGAGGTATTCTACTGAGAGAGAAAGCAGAAGGATGGTGTGGGACTATATAAATGTCAGTTTATTATTATTAGTAGGGAATATAGCACACACAAGTATAACTAATACAAAACCATACATTCTAATAGTGTGAGAAATGAATGCTATGTGGGGTCTAAGTGAGAAGGAAGGTCATTACCAACTGGGAGTGGAATAGCCAAAACCAGGATTCCATTCAGCTCAATAAAATACCTGTTGATCAAAGTTAAAGCTGAGCACCTACTGTGTCTAACACCATGACATGAGCTGTATAGACCATTGGCCTGCTTACAGTTGTTTATGTAATGCCATGGATTATTCAGGGCCTGGGGGTTCTAATACTCAATTCATATATGTATGTATGTATGTATGTATGTATGTAAGTGTATATGTGTGTGTATATATATGCATATGTGTATATGTGTTTGTAGGTGGGTAGAGATCATTGTATATGTGCATATGCATGTATGTATATGTATATGCTTATGTATATGTATATACACTATAAAAACCAGTGGCAAGGAAAGCAAAAGCTTTCGGCAAGGAGGTTCTTGGGATCTCCAGATCTCCCTTCCAAAATCCTAAAAACCACTTTTATATTCCTCTTGATTGAATGATCCCTGGCTGGGTGTCAAATCAATACACCTGAGGGCAAAGTCAACTTGCATTGTCCCAGGTCTGCACCATAGTGTTTATGCGCACAACAACTCTGGCTGGTATTCTGGGAGTGGGGGAGTTAACTCTAGCTCCCCAATTCCAAAAGTATCTTGGCCCACAGCTGGTATACACACAAAGGAGTGAGACAGACAGAGTTTCTACCCTTAAGGGTTTTACAGCCTAATTAAGGAGACAACGAGTCAAGGCATAAACACATGAAAGACAAGTAATAATAATTATTATGATTATTTGATTATTCTTAATAATTTACATTTGTACCTCAGATTCACATTTATGAGTTATTTTGCTGTTAAAAAGCATGTCATCTTATTTTCACAACAACTTTGTCAAATAGTACAGTGTAACAGGTAATTACATTTGATGTGCAGTCAATAGCATCTATATTTTTTCAAATATTTTATTTTTTTCCAATTACATGTAAAAGTATTTAAAGTCTTTAATATTTTTAATTACATGTAAAAACAATTTTTAACCTTCATTCTTTACATTTTTGAGTTCTAAATTCTTTCCCTCCCTCTCTCCCTCATTGAGAAGGCAAGCAGCTTGATATAAATCATACCTGTGCAGTCATGCAAAACATATTTCTATATTAGTCATGTTGTGAAAGAAAATACAGAGCAAAAAAAAATCTCAAGAAAAATAAAGTAAAAACGTGTGCTTCAGTCTGTACTCATATTCCATCAGTACTTTCTCTGGAGGTGGATAGCATTTTTCCATCCTAAATCCTTTCAAATTGTCTTAGATCTTTGTATTGCTGAGAACAACAAAGTCGTTCACAGTTGATCATCATAAAATATTGCTGTTACTGTGTACAATGTTCTCCTGGTTCTGCTCATTTCACTTTGCCTCAGTTCATGTAAGTCTTATCAGATTATCCTGCTGTCAACAAGCATTTATTAAGCACTTTCAGTGCGGCAGGCACCGTGCTAAGCACCGGAAATGCAAAGAAAGGTAAAAACACGGCCCTTTCCCCCAAGGAATTCATATTCTAATGGTGGAGACAGCATGTAAATAACTAAGTATTAATACAAGATAATCTCAGAGGGAAGACTGTAGCAGAAGGGCAGGAGGGGATGGGTGGGAAAGATTAGAAAAAGTAGGATTTGAAGTGTCTTAAAAGCTAGTATGCAGGTGAAGGGGTGGTCGGAGAGCATTGTAGGCATGACGAGGCACAAAAATTGCTTATTTTCCCTAATCTACAACTGAAATTCATCATTTCTTTCAATTATTTAAAAACATCCTGACAAGTGTTGTACATTGGACATATTTTCTGAATTTTTCAAAATATCAATGAGTTATGCTGATTCTTCCCTTTTTGATTTTTTGGGTTTTTAAAAAAAATAGTATTTGTTATATAGGGTAGCTCTCTGGTAGGGGAGGGGAGACGGATGTTGGAGGAAATTGTGGTGATGTGAAAAAAAAGACATCCATAAAACTTGTTTAAAAAAAAAATTCTGAGAAGAGGTCCATAGGCTCTACTAAACCACCAAAATGATCCATGACACAAAAAAAGTCAAGAAGCCAGGGTGTAGAGAGAGAAGAGGGGCCAAACAGAGCCTTGGGGGATGCTCGCTGTCAGTGGGTCTTCCCTAGATGAAGAAGAAGCAAAGAAGAAGAAGAAATATGGTTCAGAAAGGAAGACTATCTATACAATCAAGCTTAAAAACAGAGGCTCCTGGGAAATATAGCTTTCTTCCTGTGGACCAAATGGACAGAAGCTAACTCCCTGCATTTTTTTTTTTTTACAAATGAGGAAACTAGGCTAAAATAATCTATAGGATTTATCTCTTTTTTTTCTGACCTGCAATTTCCTTAGAGTGAGGAATTTCTGGTCAGGAAACTCCTTCCACAGATGGACAAGTGAGGCTGATGACTTAGTGCAGCTCTGCCTCACTTAAATCCAATTCACCCTCAAGTCAAGACATCACCCTGTGATGTCATTGGTGCTCTTCAAAAAAGGACGCACAGCAACAGTCCATAACTTAAAGACTTAGGGAGTTGCCTGGGCAACTAAGAGATGAAGTCATTTGTCTATGGTCACATACCTAGAACACAACTGAATCAGCACTCAGACCCCAGTTATTCAGATTCCAAGTCCAGGCCTTCATCCACTATGCCATACTCACAACCTCTGAAATATATGTGTGTGTATGTATATAAAACATACACATATATATCTGATATGTATCTCTGCTATCTATCTATCTATGTCAGAACTAGAAGGGACCTTAGAAAGTCCAAATCCAGAGAGTGTTACAGAAATAGTGCTAGACTTGAAACCAGAAGATCTAGGTTTGAATCCCAGCTCTGACACCAACAGTATTGGTATTGAACTAGTAATCACTTCTCTCTGCGATTCGTTTTCACAAATCTCTCTCTCTCTCTCTCTCTCTCTCTCAATCTCTATCTCTATCTTCTGAACTTAAAAAACAACAACAAATAAAATGAATATTTTTATATACGCAGAAGAGGAAGATTATATAAAACTGTAGTTCTCAATTTGATATAGCTTGCTTTTTTAAGGTATATAAAAATTCAGTCTATAGCCTTCAAAACTGTCTTGCTTCCATGTCTATGTTTCTTTTTGGCCTTCCTTCTAGTGTCTTCTCTGCCTTAAAAAAAGTGTCTCAGCAACTATCTTTTAGTTCTGTTATTTTCTTTCTTTCTTTTTGTGCTGCCCAATATCCCTGTCCCTGCTACAAAATTATTCTGCATCATGATTCCATCACCTCTCTGTCAAGAGGTGCTTAATCAATTATTATTCTTAGAACCATGATTAGTCCCTAGATCGTTCAGAGTTCTCAAGTTATTCAAAGTTGGGTTGTTTTTTTTTTGTTTTTGGCCTTTCTATATAATATTGCTATTACTGTATAACTTTACTCTGCATCAGTTCATACAGGGCTTCCCAAATTTGTCCCAAACTACTTCACAATTTCTAATAAGAATTCTAACGTATTCCATTTTATTCATATATGTTAAATGCCAAATGACAATGTTTGTTTGCTGTGAGGGTATATCCACGAAGTTTTATTGCATTTAGGTAAGCAGAAGACAGTATTGGTGATGAGGTCAGGAGATGTCTTGAGTAGGAGGGAGTGTTGGTGCATGATTTTTTGTTTGTGAATGATCATGCACTCAGTGTAGCCTTTGAAGCTGAGATGCAACAAAGGATGGATCATTTCTGTGCTGCTTGTATTAATTTTGGCCTAACAATTAACACCAAGAAAATACAGGTTCTCCACCAGCCAGCATCATAACACCCATACATAGAACCACTGGTTACAGCAAATGGAGAAGTTTTGAATGCTGTGGCAGGAGAAGGTACCAGACACTGAGGTCCTTTCTCAAAACCAAACTTTCAAGCATTCAAACTCTAATGCAGAGCTCAACTCCAATGAGCTGGCCACATTGTTCGAATGCAAAATGTATACTTGTCTAAAAGACTATTTTATGGAGAACTCACACAAGGCAAGTACTCACATGGTGGTCAGAAGAAGCGATACAAAGATACTCTCAAGGTTTCTTTTAAGAACTTTGGAATTGATTGTGTGACATGGGAGACACTGGCGCAGGACTGCCCAGCATGGCATGCCCACATCGGAGAAGGTGCTATGCTCTATGAGCAAAGCAGAATTGAAGTGGCTCAAAAGAAAAACAAGATGCACAAATTTAGAGAATCCACCCCAAAAGTTCACGTGCACTATTTGTGCTGAGCTGTGATAGAGCATTCCAAGCTCATATTGGTCTGATCAGTCACAGTCGAATGCATTGTAACTTGACTCTAACATGGTGATGTCATTGTGGTCCTCTTCAAGAGTGAAGGACAACAACCAACTGATACCATAATTTTTTCAAACATTTCCTAATTAATGTTATCAAGTCATTTTTCAGTTGCATCTGACTCTCCATGACCCTATTTAGAGTTTTCTTGGCAAAGATACTAAAGTGATTTGCCATTTCCTTCTCCAGCTTATTTTACAGATGGGGAAACTAAGGCAAATCAGGTTAAGTGACTTGTCTAGGGTCACACAGCTAGTAAGTGTCTGAGGCTGAATTTGAACTCATGAAGATGAGTCTGTCTGATTCCAAGTCTAGTGCTCTATTCACTTTGCCATCTAGCTACCCTCCTAATTAATGAGCTCCCCCTTAATTTCCAGTTCTTTGACACTACAAAAAGAGCTGCTTTAAAATTTTTTTTTCCATTTGGGTCTTTTCCCTCTTTCTTTGATTTTTTTTGAATTTTAGGTGTAGTAATGGAATAGCTGGGTTGAAGAGTATGCACAGTTTAGTGAGTTTTGAATGTAATTCCAAATTGCTTTTCGTAATGGCCGAACTAATTCACAACTCCACCACAAAGTACTTAGGTGCATCTGTTTTTTCACAGCCCTCCAACAATAACTTTCCTTTTTTGTCATCTTTGCCAACTTGATGGGTGTGAGGTAGAAACTCAGAGTTATTTTAATTTGTATTTCTCTACTTATTTTTCACATAACTATTGATAGTTTGAATTTCTTCCTTTGAAAACTACCCATTCATTTTATATCTTTTGACTATTTATCTACCAGGAAATAGTTCCTGCATTTATAAATTGGAATCCATTCCTTATGTATATGAGATTTTTATCAGAGAAACTTGCTGCAAAGATTTTTTTTTTCATGGTTCCCTCCTAGTTTTAAGTGCATTGGTTTTGTTTGTATAAAAACTTTTTAATTTTATATAATCAAAGCTGTTCATTTTTTCTGTGTGATTTTCTCTGTCCTTTGTTTGAATATAAGCTCTTCACCTACCCATACCTGTGAAAGGTAATTTTTTTCCTTGCTCCTGTAATTTGTTTATCATGTCACCCTTTATATCTGCACCATATTCATTTGGAGCTTATTTTGGTATATGATATGATGTGGTCTAAATCTAATTTTTGCCAGACTTTTTTTTTCAGTTTTCCCAGTAATTTTTGTCAAATAGTGTGTCCTTAGGTCTTTGAAGTTCATGAAAACTAGGCTACTAGCTTTCCTATGCTGTATTTTCTTTATCTGTAAAATAGAGATTAGACTAAGTGATTTCTAAAGCACCTTCCAGCTCTAAATCCCGTGATTCTAGGTCTTCCAATTCTCAAGTACACTGCTCAATTCGAGAGTTAACAACCCAAGAGTTGCAAGGAATGATTACTGTACAATATAGAAAGGGTTATAAGAAGTATATTCTGTATGATCTGTATTCTGCAGTGATCCTGTATGATCCTAACACTACAGCCTGTCATGATTAGGCAAGGTTCATGGAGTCACTAATATACATGCTAGCTTTGAAAGGATAAGTTGGATTGGAAGACATAGGGTGAGGGAGGCTATTCCAGGCATATTTGAGAAAGGAAGGATAACCGAACTTTACTGGAGTAGTGTGAAATGGAAAGGTGGATAGGAGCCAGACTGTGAAAAGACTTGAACACCAAGCTGAGAGATATGAATTTTACACTCTAAGTGAAGGGAAGCCTCAAAGATTTTTTGAGCAGGGAAGGGATATAACCAAAGCAATGTTTCAGCACAATTCATCTGAAGGCAGTAGGTAATACTTACTAAAGCAGTAGGAGCCTTTATTGGAGACTGAGACAGAATTTTAGAGCCAGAAAGGACCTTCAAGGAGCTTTTTCCTCATTTTCTCTTGTATGTTTCAAGTGACACATCTTTAGGCTTCATTCTGTCCACTCTTTTCGTCTCCATCTTAATCTCTTCTTTCTCTGCCTCCCTTTCCCTTCCTACTCTCAATTGATCTAACTCCTTGCCATTCTCCCCTTTTAAATCACAAGGAGACTGGGCAGGGGAAGCTATGGTTTAAGAATAAATCCAGGTTCCAGATCCCTCTATATTAAACTGCATCCTTTGTTTCTTCTTACTCGGGCAGGTTCAAGGGAGTTGTGGAACCTCTGAGACAGGTGGAGATCAGCTCAGGGTTTTGGGGAGGAGATGTGAAGTGGGAGGGAGGACACCTTACAGAGCCTCATCCCTTTTAGGTTTCCCAGGCTAATGCTGCTTTCTGCCACGTCTTCGAGGTAGTGGTGGTATTCACTCATACAACAACATTCATTCAGCATTTATTAAATACTTGCTATGTATAAAAGTCTGTTCGCCAGGGGAGATAAAGAATAATTAAGACATGGTCTTTGTCCTCATGGACAATCTAGCCTCTGTGCCCTCTTACACTCCATCTCCCATGCATGTAATGTACTCCACCCTCATTTCCCCCACTAAAACACTTCTCTTCTTTCAAGGCCACATTCAGGTGTTGCCTCCTCCATAAAGCCTAACAATTCACACAGGAAAAACCAAATGGATGAGTAATGTCTTTTGTCTAGACTATGATGTGAAGTTGGATGGAAAGATGATTCATATAAAAAAAGTGAAATAAAAGGTCTCATGTAGAAAATGTACAATTGGAAAAGGAGATGGTCTAGTAATGCATTAAGAGTAAGGGAAAGGGGCAGCTAGGTGGCGCAGTGAGTAGAGCACCAGCCCTGAAATCAGGATAACCTGAGTTCAAATTTGACCTCAGACACTTGACACACTTACTAGCTGTGTGACCTTGGGCAAGTCACTTAACCCCAATCACCCTGCCTTCCCCCCTCAAAAAAAAAAAAGAATTTCAAAATTGTTTAAGGGGGCAGCTAGGTGGCGCACTGAGTAGAGCACTGGCCCTGGAGTCAGGAGGACCTGAGTTCAAATCCAGCCTCAGACACTTGACACGTACTAGCTGTGTGACCTTAGGCAAGTCAATTAACCCCAATTGCCCTGACCAAAAAAACAAACAAACAAATAAAAAAAAGAGTAAGGGATAACATTTGGACAGTCTAAGTGCTGTGTTGGTACCTAGCTGTGGTAGGAGAAATCTCTACCCAAACCTAAGCTAATTATATCTTCTCTAAAAGGAAAGGAATCAAAAATAAATAAACAAATAAAAGGAAAGGAATCTGTTCCTGAGACTTAATGACCTGGGATAAATAAGGCTTAAGGCTTGAGACTTTGTCTTGGCTATCTGGTGGCCCAAGGTCATAAAAGAGGCCAGCCCACAAGAAATCAGTACTCTTCAGTACCAAGTAGTAGACATTCCACAGACAAAGGAGTCAACATACCCTGATGACCAGACTCATTTCTGTATGGGAAAGGGCATGTCTGTCTGAAGCCATATTTAGTTATCTGTTAAATATTCTGTGTCTCATTTCATTCAAGTCTTGAACCTGAGCTACCAAAACAAACCTGAGTCAGAACTCCCCAATAATACTGGTAATGTTAAAAGACCTAGAGGAGAACTTCTAACATGTTATGGATATTCTTTTTTTTTAATGTTTTTATTTATGTTTTCTATTTCTTATATCACCATAGCTGTCGCTAGCATCCCTCTTCCTCTCCCTTCCATATGACCAATATTTTTTTTTTAGAAAAGTCAGCATTCCTGACTGATAGATTAAAAAGGGCTGAAAACATACGCAATGTGTAATACCTGTGGATGTCCCACTCCACAAAGGGATAGGTTGGGGACATCTCATCTCTCTTAGTTTGATTCTTGCTTGATTCTTTATAATTTTGTTAAATTTACTTTTAATTTTTTTGGTGTATGGTTGTTGGTTTTTTGTTTACATTGTTCTAGTTACTGTGTATATTGTTTACTTGGTCCTGCTAACTTCACTCTGCATCAGTTCATATAAATCTTTCCATGCTTCTTGGTATTCATCACGCATCATTTCTAACAGCCCAGTAATATTCCCTTGCATTCATGGACCACAAATGATTTGGCTATTTCCCAATTGATGGGACGTCTGCTTTGTCTCCAACTTTCAGCTATCACAAAAAGTGCTACTTTAAATATTTTGGAGCATATGGGGTCTTTTTTCTTATTGATGGTTTCCTTGGGTTAAAAGCCCAGTAATGGAGTATCTAGCTCAAAAGGTATGGACATTTTAGGTGCTTTATTTGCATAATTCCAAAATGATTTTTTTCACAGCTCCACGAACAATGTATTGGTGTGCCTATCCATTCACAACATTGACTGTTTTCATTTTGTTAATTTGTGGGGTGTAGAATGATTGATTGATTGATTGATTGATTTTTGAGCAGCTAGCTTTATTGTGGGCGTTCTTGGTTCGGCCTTGGGGCTGCCTGCCCAGGCCGCTCCCTCTGGTCACGCTTCAGGCTCAGCCTCTCAAACAGGTACTCCCCCAGCCCGGATTGGGGGTCCACCTGAACATGGCGCAGGGTGGTCAGGTGGTTGCCCAAGCACTTCAGAAGCTTCACTTCCTCACCCAGGTAGTGGCTCTCCAGGAAGTCACAGAGCTGTGGATCCCCTTGGCTCGAGCCCAGGGCGTGCAGCTTCAGGAGGGCCTGGTTCAGGTCCTTCTCCAGGTTCAGGGCAGCCTGCATGGCATCCAAGCTGCGGCCCCATTCATCTTGGGCAGGTTTCTGCACAGCCTGGAGGAGGACACGGCCCCCACGCTGGTTCTGGAGCCTCATAAGGCGCTCGGCACCCTCACGTTTGTCCTTCGCCAGGTCACGGAAAAAACGCGACACCCTAGGCAGGGCGACATCGTCCCGGTTGAAATAGAAACCCAGGGACAGGTAGGAGTAGGAGGCCTGCAGGTACAGGTTGGCCAGGCGGTTGATGGCGGCCTCGGCCTCAGAGGAGTTTTGGCGGATCTGGGAGCTAGAGCTCATGGCACCGTCGGCGAAGGGAGGAGGCGGCTGGTCCCGGAGGCGGGGGTCGGCTGGTCCCAGGGGCTGACGGACTGCAGAAAGGTGAAGTTGAAAACCGAGGGGAGCTGGGGGACCCCAGATCTGTTCCGTCCAAACACTGTTGAAGCAAGAACCAGAACCGGGAGACGTGGTCAGAATGATTTATTTTGATTTGCATTTCTGTAATTATTAGTGCTCTGGAGCATTTTTTCATGTGGTGGCATGTCCTTTCTATATGATTTATGGTAGGGCATAGACAAGGATGGAATAGGATGAAAATATATGAATGGAATGTAAATATGTCTAGGGAGAGCACCCACATCAATGAGATGATGGATCCCTTAAAATAGTTAATAATTATGGAGCAGAACATATTCTATTCTGATGAACAATAAGCAGATATTTTTGAGCATCCACAAATCCAGTATGGGTCTACGAGGACAATCAAAGACATAGGACCTGACCTCAAGGAGTTTCCACTTCAGCTCGGAAGACAGTGTCACCACACATGAATAAGTAATGAGCAACAAAAGACTAAAATGTGAGGTAAAGTATAGTAGGAGTCCTGAGTCCAAGATCAATGAGGGCTCGAGTGCTCAGGGAAGGTGTTATGGAAAGACTTGAACTAGGTCTTGAAGGATGAGTAAGATTTAGATACTCATAACAGCAAAGAGTGGAGGGCATCCCGGGTGATGGGAACGATATGAATGAAGGCACAAATCAAACAGGTCGTGTTCAAGATCCACGGAGGAGACCTGCCTGACAAGATCAGAGGGTGTGTATGGGGAGTGGTGGAAGGCCCTGGAAAGTCAAGCAGAGGATTTTAAACTCATTACAGTAGGAATATGGGAGTCACTGAATATCATTGAGCCAGGGAGTGGCAGGATAAACACAATGTGTTTTTTTTTTAAATAAGTTTTTACTGAGATTTTTTAAATAAATATCACCATAATTTCCTCTAGGATCTTTCCCCCTCCTCCTCCAGTGAGCCATCCCATAAAACAAATAGTACTTCAAAAAAAGAAAAGTGTCAGCATAATTGATTAATATATTGGAAAAGTCTCAAAATAGGTGTAATTTGCAAAACTTGTAGACCTCCTACCTCTGCTGAGGGGTGCTATGGGAATGTCTTCTCATTTCTTTTCTTTTTAGGGGCTGAAAGCAATGTTTACCTATCATTCTGGGAATTTGAACAAGATGTGACAAAGGCCAGTATCCCAATGGTTCTAGGAGGAATGGAGAGGAAGGGATAAATAATAAAATTCATTCATTCATCCAATTATTCAACAAATATATAGTAAAGGCCTTGAGTGTGCAGATCACTGTGCCAGATAATGGAGGACGCGACCTGGTTTAAATAAGTCATGGCCCCTGCCCTCATGGAGGTGTGTAATTACTTACACATTTCAAAGGGAAAAAATCAAGATGATTTGATGATCCCATGCCTGATTAGGTATGGGGGAAGAGGGAGGAGGAGAAGGAAGAATTAAAGATGACTTAATTTTTCCAGCTTGAATGACTAGGTGATGGTGGTGCCATTGACAGAGACAGGGAGGTATGTCAGGAGACTGACTCAGTCGCTTTGGTTTTGGACATTTTGAGTGTGAGGTCATACTGGGACATCTGCTTGAAAATGTCAACTAAACAATTTGAGATATAGGCCTGGATACCCACACGGACATGGTAGTTGAAGCCATGAAAATGAGTAAAATCTTTGAGAGTATACCAGGTGTGAGAAGGGCAGGAGATTAAGGACTGAGTCTTGGGAAACTCTCAGAGTTATCAGACATTCTGAAAGGCTCAGACACCTAAGGGGCATCTTATCGGCCTCTATCTGGATCATTATGGGGACTTTCCAGAGATCTCTGAAGGTCTCTTACAATGCTAAGAACTGGGATCTTATGAAAGAAGTCCTGGCACTATCAAAAAGACAAGTCCTATTCTATTGCATTTATCAAGGATATCTTGCATTGGTTTTTAAAAATGTATTGATACAACAGTCATTTCCTAACAAACTCCTGAATAAAATCCCCTACAAAGTATATACAGACAGTCTAGGTGGCCCAGTGGATAGAGTGTCAGGCATGGAGTCAGGAAGACTCATCTTCCGGAGTTCAAATCTGGCCTCAGACACTTCCTAGCTGTGTGACCCTGGGCAAGTCACTTTATCCTGGTTGCTTCAATTTCCTCATCTGTCAGATGAGCTGGAGAAGCAAAAGGCAAACCACGCCGGCATCTCTGCCAAGGAAATCCCAAATGGGGTCACGAAGAGTCAGACAAGACTGCAAAATGACTGAGCGGCAGCACAGAGTACATGCCATGCAAACAGTTTATTAACTGTTAACAGAAATGAGGGGTTTGCCCTTTAACTTCTACAGTATCGGGCTAACACCAGTACTAACCCAGACTGTTGTAATTGACCCCCCAAGTGTTACTGCCTCTCTATGTTGACTCCCTTCACATCACTCTGGGCATTGACTATATTGGTTCTTTTGCTCTGCTTTTTCGAACTGCGTCATACGAGGCTTCCCATGTTTCTCTGAATTCTTCCTATCTGTCATTTCTGTTGGGAATGATAATATTCCATTATATTTATTTACCGCAATTTGTTCAGGCAGTCCCCCACTGTGGGCAAATATTTTGCTTCTATCTTTGTGTTATCACAAATGAAGCTGCCGTGCATATTTCTATAAGTACGAATCTTCTATTGTTGCCAATAATCTCCTTGAGAAGTACCAGTAGTAGAATCTCTGAGTTAATTTAGTAATTTATATTTTATCAAGGACCTAGTAAAAGTATGTGTCTAGGGCAGTGGGGTGAGCAGTGGGAGGTTCCATTCACTCCCTTCCTCCCTAAAGCACCTATCTCCCAGGACTGTTGTAAGCATCAAATGAGATAATATTTATAAAGTGCCTAGTACCTGGCACATAGTAGGTACTCTATAAATGCTTATCCTTCCTTCCTTCCTTCTGAGATAATATTTATAAAGGTCTTAGCACAGTAGCTGGCACATAGTTGGTGCCATATAAATGCTTGTTTCCTTCCTTCCTTCCTTCTGAGATAATATTTATAAAGTTCTTAGAACAGTAGCTGGCACATAGTAGGTGCTTGTTTCCTTCCTTCCTTTCTTCTGAGATAAAATTTATAAACTGCTTAGCACAGCAGCTGGCACATAGTAGGTACTCTATAAATGCTTATTTCCTTCCTTTCTCCCTTCCTTCTGAGATAATATTTATAAAGTGCTTAGCACAGTACCTGACACATAGTAGGTGCTCTATGAATGCCTATTTCCTTCCTTCCTTGCCTTCTCTGACCCAAGTAAGGGGGCCTTCCTCTTCCCTGTACTATGTCTGTTCATATTCCTGTGTGACCATGTGTCATTTCTATTCTTTATTGAGAGCACACAGTTGCATAGCAGTTTAGTAGGTCCTTGGGGGTAAGATAAGTACCAGATAATGAATTGTGCCTATCCCCTGCCTAAGGGAGCCCACAGTCTAATAGGGGAGAAAAGACAAACACCCATATAATCAACCCAAATACCTAATTCTAACACGACAGGAGTGTGGTGAGGAAAAAAGGTGGTTCAGAGATTACTTGATGAGAAAATGGGGTGAGTGACTCCAGGAAGATTTCCTAGAGGAGCCTGCCTTAGTCTTAGATGGAAAGAGAAAATGGATGAAGTGTAGCGGAAAGGTTAAGGAAGGGAGGACACAAGAATAAGCCTTGTGTACTTGAGAAAACCATCTGAGCCTTTATGAGGAGTTTTCAAGGTCTTGGAGGGAGGTATAAAGGGGAAGGAGTGCCGGCAACTGGGGAAGCAGGGTAGGTTTCAGGAAAGAAACACAATAAACCAGGTCTGTTGTTAATAAAGTTATAGAGTCATAAGACAGTAAGAGATGAAAGGGACCTTGGAGATCAGCTACTCTTAGGATAATAGACCTGTAGGCAATGTGATACAGAGGAAGGAGTCCTTGCTTAGACTGAGGTGGGAGACAGAGAATTCAGAACTGAAAATAAAATAAAATTTAATTAAAAAAAGAAAGAGTACTTACTGGACTCAGAGCCTGAGTCCTGGCTTTGATGCCCAGCTCCACACTTAGCAGCTGTGTGATGACTCACTTTACTTCTCCAGGTGTTCATTTTATCACCTGTAGAATGGGGTTTATAATGACCACAGGACGCACCTCACAGGGATAGTGTGAGGCTCAAATGGGATAATGTATATAAAGTGCTTTGCAGGCCTTAAAGCTCCATATAAATGTCAGCTATCGCTATAATATTTATTTTACATAATTATATACTCATTATTATCTCATCCTCCCGATATTTTTGGAAGAGGTTCAGATAGAAATCATCCTGGAACAATCACTATCATGCTAATTTAATGCTTTCATCATTCTCTCCTCATGTCCTTCCAGTGTCTTTCCAATAATGTCATCAAGGTACCGTGATGCTTCTGGGTAGTTTTAGTCTCTGACTACTTTTCCATCACCATTAGGAAATGCCAGGTGCCCCCAGATGCCTTGGGGGCACACACTTGAAAAGTAAACTCAAGCCTGGCAGATGAAAATAGTCTTCTTGTTGTCTGTCTCAGCCATAGGGATCTAGTATCATCCACCATGTAAATCCAAGACTGAGTACCACAGCCTACCCAGGAGGGAGTCCAAGGCAACCCCAAGAATGGTGTACAGTTCTACTATAGTTCTGTTCAAAGCCTTTTCTGTAGTCTACATACATTCCTTTCTTCCCATTCTTTGGTCCTACACAAGATGCGCAAATTTAGAGAATCCACCCCAAATGTTCACATGGACTATTTGTGCCCGACCTGTGGTAGAACATTCCGAGCTTGTGTTGGTCTGATCAGCCACAATCGGACACACTGAAGCTTGACTCTAGCATAGTGATGTCATTTTAGTCCTCTTGCAGAAGGACAATGACTAGATGCTGCATAAGGCTGCTGGACTCTGAGATGATGGCTTTGAAGGTCTTCTGTCACAGATAAAGGAATCTTCCCAGACTTTTCCCAGAATGGTGCTGAACTGGTGAGTTGGATTCTGTAGGAGGCACATCTCACATCCCACCCATGCAGTGACAACCTATCTGCCTTCTTGCTAAACTTCTGCCCCAACTGATCCTTCTGTTCTTTTCTCTTATTTTCGTCCAGAAATCCACACCAACCCCTCTCAGAGTTCCCCGTTCCAAAAGGTCACTAGTTGGTGGATTTGTGGGATACTGTCTACTTGAGTGTCTCTCATAGCAATTCAGAGTTATATTTGTATAGTCAAGCAAAACAAATTCAGACATTAACCATGTCTAAAAATATCAGCTAAGTGTTGCAGCGGACAGAGTATGGGATGTGGTGCATGAAGATCTGAGTTCCAATCCTGACTTAGACATTTCTTAGCTATGTAACCCTGGGCACCCTCGGTTTTCAACCTCGGTTTCCTCATTATTTTCCCTGATTGTCCCTCATGCCTGGAATTCTCTCCCTCCTCACTTCTGCTACTGGCTTCCCTTACATCTCAGCTAAAAATCTACCTTCTGCAAAAAAACTTTTCCTAGTCCTTTTTACTATTAGCAGCTAGGTGACACAATGTGATAGAGAGCTGGGCCAGGAAGACCTGAGTTCAAATCCAGCTTTGGACACTTACCTAGCTAAGTGACCTTAGCCACCACCTGCCTCAGTTTCCCCAATTTTAAAATGGGAATAACAATAGCCCTTACCTCATAGAGTTGTTGTGAGGATCAAATGAGATCATATTTGTAAAGTCTTGGAACAATATGTACACCAGGGCTGTCCGACCTTAGGTTTTTATTGAAACAATAGACAATATATTTCGATTTGCCATTTTAGTGAGAGCTCTGAGGTAGCTTGGCTTCCTTTACTAAAGCATTTACGTAAATTTCTATGCTTGCAGGCGGGCCACATAAATCACGCTGTGGGTCACATTCTCGACAGCCCTGATATAGAATATAGTAGGCACTTAATAGATGTCTCCTTCCTTCTCTCCTCTAAAATTATCTTTTTAGCATGATGTTTTCAGCCATGTTGTCAAATGCTTTCAATGAGGATGAACTCGGCATCAAGGTCAGCTACCACACCGATGGTAAATTCTTCAACTTGAAAAGGGTACAAGCCAAGACCAAAGTGGAGGGAGGGTTGATGCATGATGATCGTGCACTCAGTGCAGCCTCTGATGCTGAGATGCAACAAAGGATGGATCATTTCTGTGCTGCTTGTATTAATTTTGGCCTAACAATTAACACCAATAAAATACAGGTTCTCCACCAGCCAGCATCATAACCCCCATACATAGAACCACTGGTTACAGCAAATGGAGAAGTTTTGAATGCTGTGGATAAATTCTCTTACCTTGGCAGTAAACTTTCCAGGGATGTACATACACATTGATAATGAGGTTGATGCACAAATTGCCAGAGCTAGCTCAGTGTTTGGGAGGCTCCTAAGGAAAGTGTGAGAGAGAAGAGGTGTTAGACTGACTACCAAAGTGGAGGTCTACAGAGCTGTGGGGCTGACCTCACTGTTGTATGCCTGTGAAACCTGGACAGTCTACCAGTGCCATGCCAGGAAACTGAATCACTTCCATTTGAATTGTCTTAGGAAGATTCTGAAGATCACCTGGAAGGAGAAGATACCAGATACTGAGGTCCTTTCTCAAAACCAAACTTCCAAGCATTCAAACTCTAATGCAGAGCTCAACTCCAATGAGCTGGCCACATTGTTCAAACACAAAATGTATACTTGCCTAAAAGACTATTTTAGGGAGAACTCACATAGGGCAAGCATTCACATGGTGGCCAGAAGAAGTGATACAAAGACACTCAAGGTTTCTTTTAAGAACTTTGGAATTGATTGTGTGACATGGGAGACATTGGCACAGGACCACCCAGCATGGCATGCCCACATCAGAGAAGGTGCTGTGCTCTCTGAGCAAAGCAGAACTGGAACAGCTCAAAGGAAACACAGGGTGTGCGTTTGGAGCATCCACCCCAAATGTTCACATGGACTATTTGTGCTGAGCTGTGGCAGAGCATTCCAAGCTCGTATTGGCCTGATCAGCCACAGTCGGACACATTGAATCTTGACTCAAGCATAGTGATGTCATTTTGGTCCCCTTCAGGAACGAAGGACAACGACCAACCAAAATGATCTCCAAGTTATCCCGCAACTATCTTGTTGCATGTTCCCATGTTGTCTCCTCTCATTTGAGTGTGGGCTCCTTGATGTCAGAGATTTTTTTTTTTGCCTTTCTTTATATCTGTGGGATTTAGTATAGTTCCTGGCACATACTAGGCACCTAATAAATGCTTGTTGATTTGACTTGCCTGTAAACTGGAGATAATGATAGTACCTCTCTCACAGGGTTGTCATGAGGACCAAATAAGATAACACTCCGTAAGATGCTTTGCAAACCTGAAAGATCTATAAAGCAGTGATAGCAATCATGTACGTCTCCTTCTGAACCCCTGACCCATCGCCTCTCTGCTAAGAGGTGGGAGCAGGCTTTGTCATTAGCCACCACGTTGATCAGAGTTTTTAAGTCTTTCAAAGGTTTTTTCCCATGTGAGTTACCATACTAATTGTTCTTCCGGTTCTGCCCACTTCATTCTGCATCACTTTGTACAAGTCTACCCAAGTTTCTCTAAATCTGTTCCTTTCATTTCACGTACCATAGTTTGTTCAGTCATTTCCCAAGTGATATTGTTTGGTTATTTCAGTCATGTCCAACTTTTCAAGACCCTCATTTGGGGTTTTCTTGGCAAAGATACTGAAGTGGTTTGCCATTTCCTTCTCCAGATCATTTTACAGATGAGGAAACTGAGGCAAACAGGGTTAAATGACTTGCCCAGAGTCACACAGCTGAAAAAAGGGGGGAGGGGGGGCAGCCTGGTGTTTCAGTGAAAAGAGCACAGGCCCTGGAGTCAGGAGGATCTGAGTTCATATCTGACCTCAGACACTTGACACTTACCAGCTGTATGACCTTGGGCAAGTCACTTAACCCCAATTGCTTTGCCTTCTTCCTCCCAAAAACAAAAACAAACAAAAAAACAACAAAAACAGAGTCGCAAAGCTGGTAAGTGATAGGTACCCACTTTGTTTGCAGTTCTTAGTCTTCTCTGCCAAGCTGCATTACTTGTGAGGTTCCTAAGAGCCCCCTGCCTCAATATGCCCCAGGAAAGCTGACTACTTTGGAACTAGGCCACTGACTCTGGGCTAGTAGGGAATAGATTTCATTGCCTAAGTCCAAAGAAAGGAATGATCCTTCTTGAGAAGAGGGGAATTCTGTAAAGGAAATTGAACTGGGAGGAAGGTGAAACAGAGAGTAAGACCCATCCCCGGGGGGTGTCCTAGACCATGTTTCCTCCCATTGTAGTTCGGCCTTTTCAGGAGGGCCCAGTGACCAGGATTAAAGATCTTTCTTGGATATCAGTCCCTCTTTAACTATAGGATTAGGGCAAGAGTTATGAACTAGAAATCCAAAGATAGATTTTGAGGACAGGAGGATGTCAGTGAATTTGGATAGAAAAAAAAATACTTTATTTCAATATAATTGGTTTCTTTTGAAAATCTATGTATTTTATTTTGTGCTTTTAAAAACATTATTCTGAGTAGTAAGATTCCTGCCTGTACCTCTATTTTTCTCTATGTCTTCATAAGATTTAGAGCTAGAAGGAAATTTAGAGAGATCATCTAATCCAAGTTTCTTACTTTACAGAGTAGGAAATAAACGCAGAGATTAAGTGACTGGTCCAAAGTCATATTTAGTAAAAGACAGCCTTGGAATTTGAACCCAGATCTTCTAGATTCTAACAGCAAAGCTTGGGTCCATTACACCACACGGCTGTTTATCAATTAATAGTCATTTACTGAGCCTCAAGTTTACCTGCCCTCAAGTTGTTTATGTTCAGATGGGGGGAGAAAACTAACATGAGAACAGCAATTCTAGGCTTCTGGTGCCCACAGTAATAGGCCCCTTCTTAGTCTCTACTAAATTCATTTGTAATGAGGTTGCTTTGTAAGGGCTCTGAAATCATGTGGGTTTTGCCTCCCAAACCAGGCTGTGAGTTTTCAGAGGGGAGGGACTCAGGCTTATTTTTCAGTAGTTCCTTCCTACAATGCCCAGTACAGAGTTATGCTCAGAGTAGGTCTCAATACATGTTTTTGGCGGAATGTTTCTGTCTTTGTTTCTGTCTTTGAGTCTCTCTGTGTCTCTGTCTCTCCATGTCTCTGGCTCTCTCTTGTTTCCCAACATCCTTCCCGAGCCCCTGGGGAGCTGGGCTGGGGGTAGGCAGGCAGTGAGAACAGGACGCTCTCCTGTTCTCACCAAGGACAATAAGGGCCGGAAAGGGCTGGAGCCAAGGGCTGGCGCTAAACCCCCCTCCTTCTCCCCTCTCCAGCCACTGTTTCCCTAGCCCTGACCCTTTGGCATTCCCTCCCTTTGCCCTGATGCTTGGCAGGCTGCCGGATTCTTCAAGACCTCTGCCCAGCCCCTGACCCATAAGCCCAAGGATCACCCTGGGCTACAGCACTGTGTCCCCTGCTGGTGTTCCAACCCCCAAGCCCTCGGTCCCAGGACTGTGGACAAGGGGCACAATGCCTCTGACCTCATGGGGTATCACATCATGTCCTTTATTCTCCCTTCTCAGCAAGTAGACCAGACTAAATGAAAGGTCCTTCTCACTCCTCAACCACTCCCGCCTCCCCACCCCCATTACACTCCCGCCACCCCTCCAAAGTATTATTTACTCCTGTTTCCTGTGGCGGCAGTGGGTGTCGGAGCCTCGTGTGAGGGAGGCAGGGAGGAAACATCTGGTTTCCCTCCTTACTCTGAGGCAGAGGACACCCCCCACCTTTCTCCCTCCCCTCCCCCTCAGCTACACGCTTGCAGCTTCTTGGGGGTAAGCAGGGACAAAATTGGTGAAAGAGAACAGTGGAGGTCAGCTCTATGACCCTTCTCACCTTCCCCAGGCTGTGGAAATGCTCTTGGCTTAATGATAGTCATTGAGATGTTTGTGAGTACCCCCTTTCCAGTGTTAATTGGTGGGTCAGAAGCTGGCACCCTGAAGCCAGGCACACGAAATGCCGGGTGGAGGATGGATGCTGGCGCCAAACTGCCTTGTAAATGCACACATCTCCTAGGAGGGGGTCATTATCCCTGGCCATGAAGTGCCCCCTCTGCCCACGCAGCCAGATGGCAGGTGCCTAGACTTCTCAGCAAACAGCCTTTCACCTGCTCTAGGGCCCTTCTCATCCCTCCACCCCCAAGATACAATGGGTGACACCATCGTGCTCTATCCAGGTGCCAGCTTATCTCTATGGCAGGCAAGATGCCCCAGGGGATGGACGTCTCACCGCCTGTCTATGTCCCTTTGCCCATCACCCTCACCACAGGCATCAAGAAAAAGGTAAAGGTTAAGGGGCATTGAGAACAGGCAACACACCCAACGGCCCCGCCCAGGGATGAAGGGAAAGAAAGGGACCCAAGCCCTTTCATCTGCTCTTAGGATAATTACAAAATTCTCCTCTCAGAATGTCACAGGCAATGCCAAGCAGGTCCTCCTCCATCTCATCAGATCCTGAGGAAGGCAGGATAATGAGAAGTTTTTCCTCCTTTTAGGTTGAGAGTGTGGAGGTGGGTCTCCACTAAGCCCCTTCCCCCTCTCCCCTGCTTTCTTAGGGAATGGCATATTGGGGTTCCCAGACATCTTATTTTCCAGCTTCTATTTATAGTCTTTTGGATGAGGTGAGGACAGTAGGAAGTGACGGAGTGCCTAGATTTTAGAAAGGTGTGTGGGGGGACAGCTGCTACTGCCCTCCAGGGTCTCAGTGATGCCTCCTGGTGGTTGAAGGTTGTTCAGCCAACTGAAATATGAACATGAGTTCTAGGCACCCTCTGCAGGCAGTCCTTGGAAATAGCAGGAGAATTCACACACCACAATCTGTAAGACCACAGAATTTAGAGATGGAAGCGTGTGTGCTGGGAAATGTTTAACAACCAGCTCTGGGTGGTGGTTGTGTTTGTCCTTTGTTCATTTTCGAAGAGGACCATGACCTCGGGGAAATGATAACACGACTTGCAGTTGACTTTGATTTGAGTGAGGGAGGGCTGTGCAAGGTCACCAGGCTCACTTTCTCCTCCAGAGCCATCTGGGTCCAGTAGTCAGATATTCATCAGGATGAAGGGAGATGGCCCAGGATGCACTGGGAGACCCTGGCCCTTTCAGGCTAAAGCCTTTTGAGGTTCTCACTTTGAGTGAGGTAAGGCCCATTCAGTGAACAGGCCTCTTTAAGAAGTGAGTCAAGGGGTAGCCCCTTTAATTAGAAAAAAGAGAAAAACAAATCAAACTGGGAGGGGAAGACCCTCAGGGTTGCTAGTCAAAAGAGAAACAGTTACCACTGACATTCACTCTGAGCCAGGAGGAGAATGCATGCCCAACACGCTTTTAAGTTTAACTTGCAAAACTAACATTTCCTCCTTCACTTTCTTAAGTCTAGATAACCAACAAAACAGAAAATCAAGCCCTGATTTGTGATGTTTGCCGATCTTCAAAGTGCAAATGCTCACATTGAAAATTTAACAATTCACTCTCTCCAGCGGGTAAGAGCTGGTTCCAGAACACCCCTGGCTGGAAAGGATTTTGGAGAATGCCTAGTCCAACTCCATTAATTTATAGATGAGGAACCTGAAGGACCAAGGGGTTAAGTAACTTGACTAAGGTCACATAGGTAGTAAGTAGCTAAGATTAAAACCCAAGCCTTCTTGATCAAAAACACTGGCCCCCAACCCTTCCCCATAAAATATGCTCTCCTCTGAATGTAAACTAGGGAGTTTCTTTGGCTCTCGTCTTCTCCTTCTTGACTCCACAACCTAGGTAACCTCCTGTGTGTCCTTGGGTGGGGGGAGGGGAAGAGGTGAGAGCAGGATGATTCAAAAGAGGTCATTTCTCATCTCAGGGAATACCCCATTTCTTGGTTGGGAGACAAAGCACATGGAGACAAGGGCAGGCAAGCCAGCCACGTATAGAGGACAGGTAGGCAGCAGTTTGAAGGAAACAGAGATCAGTACCGTAAAACTTTCTAAACATATAAGCATATACAGAGAAAATTCCATGCTCTCTTTGCAGCCATTTATGGAGTTTTTCCTCCTTTTAGGTTGGGAGTGTAGAGGTGGGTCTCCACTAAGCCCCTTCCCTGTCTCCCCTGCTTTCTTAGGGAATGGCATATCGGTGTTCTTATTTTCTTATTTTCCAACTCCATAAATTTGTCTAAGACCCATAAATTTGTCCAAACCTTGGGGATCATTCAGTTCACCTCCTGATCTAGAGAATCTAGAGAAAGTAACTTGTCCTAGTTACATGATAGCAAAGGGCCAAATCAGGAATCGAACTCAAATTTTTCTCTTTCCCTTACGCCAAACCTACTTACTATCCATATAAATCATAACTTACATTTACACACTGATTTAAAACCTTCAAGCTGCCCAACAACCACATGTGCTAAGTGTTGCAGTCATTATGCCCACTTTATAGAGGAAGCAGCTCAGAGCTTAGGTGATTTGTTCTGTCAGAGCTATCATCAGAAGTGGCTTGAATGGAGGTCTTTCTCATTTCCAAACCTAGCACTCCATCCAATAGGACAAACTGCTTCTCAGGGAGGGCTAGAGCTGTCAAGCTTGCTAAAGGATCAGGGAGTAGGACCTAGAGGTAAAGGTGGAGTTAGGAGGGCATCAGAGAAAAGAATGGCTGAAAGGTGGAGGAAAGCGAACCCTGAGTGAGGCTGTTTCCTCAGCCAGAGTGGAGAGGGGGAACAAAATAGGAGTCAGGAGGGGCTGAGGCTGATTTGTGTAAGGAATCTTAATCGGGGAGCCAATCTTGTTGAGATTCCCTTCACTGTCCTGTTCCTGTGCTTCTTTTTTGGTAAGGAAGACCTTACTGTGTTCTAGCTTCTATTCCAAGACCTAGAACATTCTTATTCTCCTGAGGTGAAGATTGCCGCAGGCAGATGGCAGAACCCTTGGTAGAGCACAGGGGAAGTGTAGACAGCAGAGCATAACAAAAAGAGCCCTGCGTCTGCTATCAGATCTGGGTTCAAAACCCAGCTCTGTTGCTTACTATATGAGCTTGGGGAAGTCACTTAAACTGTAGGGGCCTGCAAGGGCAAGCAAAGTGGAACTGTTTACTGTTTTTTCTTTTGGAGTGCTTCTCAGCACTAAGACAGTCAAGTGCCTTTGATTGAGTCTTGCCTTTGTTTGTAGGAAGGCCCACACCATTTTGCTAATCAGGTTTCCAGAGGTGTGAAGCCCTAGCCATTAAGCTAGAACTCTCAAAACTTTGGGAGGAGAGGTTTTGCTTTGGGAGCTCACTCACTGGAAGTGGTGTGCAATTTGCCCAGATGAGATTCTGGGTAACCGTTGGAGCCCTCTGGCAAAACCCCAGATATTGGTGCTCCTCTCTGGTAACTATTTATGTAATGTCTTAGACAGATAGCTAGAAGCCTGTCTGCTGATTTGTGTTATTTTGCTCTGTTTATGTAATTTCTGTTTGTATTTTCTCCTTAGTTCAGGGTGCTGATTTTCCCCCCTGAACTAAGTGAATGATACATGTATGTTTAATTAAAGTGAGGTTGTAAACCCCTTAAAGACACTTTCCTTATATCTAAAAAAATAAAATCAAATTAAGGGATAAGAGAGGAATATATTGAGAGAGGGAGAAAGGGAAAGATAGAATGGGGTAAATTATCTCACATAAAAGTGGCAAGAAAAAGCAGTTCTGTAGGAAGGGAAGAGAAGGCAGGTGAGGGGGAATGAGTGAATCTTGCTCTCATCGGATTTGACCTGAGGAGGGAATACCATACACACTCAATTAGGTATCTTACCCCACAGGAAAGAAGGAGGAAGATGATGAAAAAGGGGGGATGATAGAAGGGAGGGCAGATGGGGGAGTAGGTAATCAAAAACAAACATTTTTGAAAAGGGACAGGGTCAAAGGAGAAAATTCAATAAAGGGGGACAGGTTAGGAAGGAGAGAAACATAGTTAGTCTTTCACAACATGAGTGTTGTGGAAGGGTTTTACATAATGATACATATGTGGCCTATGCTGAATTGCTTTCGTTCTTAGGAAGGGTGGGTAGGGAGGGAAGAGGGGAGACAATTTGGAATTCAAAGTTCAGGTGTTCAAAAACAACCAAAAAAAGGGTTTTTGCATGCAACTAGGAAATAAGATACACAGACAATGGGGCGTAGAAATTTATCTTGCCCTATAAGAGAAGGGAAAGGGGGATGGGAGGGGAGTGGGGGTGACAGAAGGGAGGGCTGACTGCGGAATGAGGCAACCAGAATATACGCCATCTTGGAGTGGGTGGGAAGGTAGAAATGGGGAGAAAATTAGTAATTCAAACTCTTGTGAAAATCAATGCTGAAAACTAAATATATTAAATAAATTAAATTAATTTAAAAAAAAAGATGCTTTCTTTAGAAAAGCAGATCAAAAAACCTGTGCTAGTAGCCCTCCTATGCGCTGGTGTTATTGGGCCTGTTGTTACAGGGCCTCCTTTTCATTGTCTATAGAATGAGGGTGTTGGGTAAGATGACCGTTAAGTTCCTTCCAGGCATATACCCCAAGCCCAAACACAGGAAAGCAACAGTCATGACGATGTGCCACCATGAAACGTGAACATGTGCTTTGCTCATCTTGGAAGAGATGGATAAAGACTATACACCAACAGGGATGCTGGAGCCAGCTCATACCTGCTCAAGAGAACTGATTGTTAAATGTTCAGTGTGAGCATTTACACCTCAAAATCAGCAGAAGATACAAATCAGGGCTTGGTTTATTGTTTTGTTGGTTGTCTTAACTAGAATTAATTGATGGAGAAAACGTTAATGCAGATTAAGCTTAAAAGTGTATCATGCCTGTGGTTCCCACCCCTGCCCCCGCAACAGACAGCTGTTAAAAATTTACCAGCACACCACTGTTAACACTACCCAAAACAGACCACCACACACTGGGTTACAAAGGAGTCAGCTTTATTGGCTGTTTAGGGGTCAGTTCCTCTTCTTGCTTTTGCTGGTGACCTTGGCAGGGGCAATGACTGGGGCAGTTGCCTGATACAAAGTAGAGGAGATCTTGTTGATGTAGTAAAGACCAACCATGGAGAAGATGAAGCTGCATGATGGAGGAAGGAAAGAGGTCACATCAATGGCCAAACTACCAGGACCAGCAACTGAGTCCTTGAGGGATGTTAAATCGGTCATTTGTCCTGGAATATGGGGATGTGGAATGGGTCTCAAAAGCAGGGGAGTAACAGGGTTGAAGGATGGGTGGAGAATGGAGGTGGGAGGACTGAGAAGTCTATTTTCTGGCTAGAGGTGGTCCTTTATCAAGTTCTCCTCTGATATTCCATCCATTCTGGTGTGGAGGTGCCTCATGGGTCTCAAAGGCTGGACAGCACCAGCAGTGGTACCAAGCTAGAAAGGCTTTGGGGCCTGGTGATGGACAGTAGGCCTGCTGCCCGAGGACCAGCTACACTGGTTGTAGGATGACGAATGTTTTAGCCACAGGGACTCATGGGGATCATCTCATTAAGGGTTGGAAGGAATATCCATGCCAATGAAATCATGGATCCTTAAAAAATTGGAATAAGTTAAGACAAAAGAGGATGAGGCAATAAGGAAAGGAAACTAACGCTGCAGCAGTAGATATGGGCACTATGCCCCTTGTCATGAAGCCCAATACTTACCAGGTGGTTACACAGACACGGTGGATGAGGCCAGAGGCAAAGAGAGCCAATAAAAGGCAGATGAGAACTGGAAGGGAGGAAGAAGAGGGCAGAACTCAGAATGGAGGACTCAGAAGGAATTTAGGGGCATATGGATAGGGAACAGAATTTAGGGCAATCCATCTTTCCTTGAATCCTATAAGGATGCCTGAAATAGGCAGCATGGCAAAGAGGGCAATCACCCTCCCCAGCACAAGAGACATGGGTTTGAATGGCAGCTCAGCCTCCGACAAGCTGTATATTTCTCTTAATCATTACATCCGAGTGAACTCTAGACTTAGAGTCAGGAAGACCTAAGTTCATTTCCTGCTTTGGATAATCATCATCAGGTCACTTAACCTGTCTGCCTCAGTTTGCCCAACTGTCAAATGGGGATAATGACAGCACCCTATCTCACAGGGTTGTTGTGAGGACCAAATGAGATAATATTTATAAAGAGCATAGCACAGTGCCTGGCACATAGTAGGTATCATATAAATGCTTCTTTTCTCATCCCATTCCCTTCTTCTAAGTCTTTTTCCTCATACGTAAAATGAGGTAAACACCACCTATAGCAGAACTAAGTTCAAAGAGCTATTGTGAAGCTTAAGTGAAATTTTTAAAAATCTTGCAAATTTTTAAGGACTATATATGCCCCTTGTCATAATTATTAAACTCTCAGCGCCCTAGCCTCCACTTCTAGAGAGTCAGCTCAGCATCAACTCCCTTGAAGTCAATTACTGCTCTCTGGGCTTGGTTTTTTTTTTTTTGGGAGGGGGGAAGGCAGGGCAGTTGGGGTTAAGCACCTTGCCGAAGGTCACACAGCTAGTAAGTGTGTCAAGTGTCTGAGGCCGAATTTGAACTCAGGTCCTCCTGATTCCATGGCTGGTGCTCTACTCACTGCGCCACCTAGCTGCCCCTGGGCTTGTTTCCTTAACTGTAAAATGAGGAGGGGCTGGACTTAGAACCTGGATCTGGATGGAGGAAATCTGAAAGCTTTGCAGCAGGATCTATTAAGACGTAACAGAAAGGATCATCTGGGGGACAAGGAGGGATTTCGGTTTTATGGACTAAAGGTTTTAAGGGAAGCATATTTCTGTCTGGGATTTGGGGGCACGGTTTCAGCTAAAATTCGTTGCGTAAGGGTGCCATTTGTCCTGTCCAGAGGGGCAGCTTGATGCAGTGGATAGATCACTGGACCCGGAGTCTGAAACACCTGGGTTCACATCCTGCCCCAGACTTTTACAAGCTTGGTAAGTGCTTAAGCCTTCTGGGCTTTGGTCTCCTCATGTATAAAACGAAGGGACTGGATTCAATAAACCCTGATCCTAGTAACTGAAGCTTGCATTAAGTAACAAGATACAATCAACTTTCTACTAGCTGAACAGTCACAGGAGAGAATTTTAAAATCTGCCCTACTTGGCTTTGGGGGTATATGATCGTCAGGACACGCTCAATACTCAAACCCAAAGCTCTGTAAGGAGCGTCTGTTTCAGGAGAAGTTAGAAAGCCGTCTGGTTCTGACTCATTCCTTCTGGGGGAGGAAACTGGAAAGATCACTGGTTGTTGTCAGGGATCCTGGGGTAGAATCCTGGCCCTGTCATTAAATAACTAATTACCTTTGTGACTGGAGGCAAGTCACTTAACCTCTAAGGGACTCAGTTTCTTCATTAGTAAAATAAGAGAGCTGGATTATGACCTCTCAGATTCCTCCGGAATTGGAATCTATGATTCTACGGTCCTTTTTCCTTGCCAGCAATAGATGGCACTCCTTCTCAGGAAAGAAAGCAAAGCCTTGAATAACATGGCCCATCTGTCAGGCTCACACCTTCCCTGCAAAGTAGGTGATGAATTATTTTGGCTTCAGAGGCCTTCTTCACTAGCTCCTGTTTCAGAACACAAAGTATAATTATAATGGTGATGATGATGATGATATTCATATATAGCACTTTAAGGTTTGCAAAGTGCTTTACAAATTGTAACTCATTTTATTCTCACAATGATCCTAGACATAGATGCTATCATTATCCCCATTTTACAGATGAAAAAAACTGAGTCTGAGACCGATTAAATGACTTGTCCAGGGTCACACAGTTTGTATGTATCTGAGGATGACTTTAACTCAGGTCTTCCTGACTCCAGGCCCAGTACTCTGTCCATGTTACCACCTACCTGCCTCCCTGATGCCCTTGGTTTTTAGTTTTCTCTCCTCAAGTTATCATGTACCTACTTACCTGTCTACCAATTGTATCCCCTAGTGAAAATATAAGATCATTGAGGGCAAGGTCTGTTTTTTGTTTTGTATTTAAACCTTAGCACCCAGCACTGTTCCTGTCATATAGAAGGTACTTAATAAATCCTTTTTGTACTGGAGTTGAATGTCTGACTGTCAATGCAGAGATGAAGGAAAAATACATATCTGTAAGCCAAGTCCTAATTGTCTCCTACATATCTTCTTCGGCCCCCCTTCCCCAACCAACCCAGCTCTACAGAAGGCGAGGCCTCCCATATCCCAGTGCCCACCGGACACCTCCAGATTCTGACTTACTCTCAGGGAAGATCTTGGCCTGGAACCCTTTACCAAAGACCAGGTTCTCCAAATTGTTGAAGGCCTGAGGTGAAGGGTTAAGGAGGATGGAGAATGACACATTTCTATAGTGCTTTGAGGGTTACCAAGCGCTGCCCTTACAACAACTGTTATGTTCATGTTATATAGGTTATCTCTCTCTCTTTCTTTCTTCACCTTTCTATCTCTCTATATCTCCATATGTATGTATGTATATTATATATTTCTCCATCTGTGTCTCTACCTCTATTCACCCATTGCCATCTATCTGTATCTCTCTCTCCATATATATATATGTCTATATTCATCTATCTCCATCTATCTATATCTCTATTCATCTCTCTACCTCTCTCTCTCCATATATATATATATATATGTCTATATTCATCCAACTCCATCTATCTAAATCTCTATCCACCTATCTCTATATCTCTCTCTATAAATCTATCTGTATCTAGTCATCTATCTCCATCTATCTTTCTCTATTCATCTATCTCTCTATTTATATTTCTATCTCTTGATCTAGTTTTTCTGCTGCTCACAAGTAAAAGCCTCCCTCCTGTGAAACCCCCATTTCCCACCCTGCACCCACATCCCCACCTTCTGAAAGGATACAGTGAGGGAGAAGACAAAGAGTGCTGAGCCCAGCAATCCTCCCTGGATAGTAAGCCACTCTGTGGAGGCGAGCTGCCGGCTGTACATCTGCATCCCTGCAAAAAGCAGCAGGGACAGGAGAGAGGAGAGGGCCAAAGAAGTGCCCGTGCCCACCACTGAAAGGAGAAAGTGGGAAAGGAAGAAAGAATCGATTTATAATTTGCTCCCCCCAAACACTCCTGCCTCCCCACCACACCCATTATCTCCTAATATATCTGATCCCATGGCTGCCCCACCATCCCATGATTCACCAGCTCTCTCCCTGTAATTCACCAGTAACACCTCAAAATTGTGCCTTGTCATCTCAATAATATTCCAGGCCCCCTAGCGATTTCCCATAATGCCTGGTCTCCCACCAATGCCATGATGATGATGATGATGATGACAGCCTCCACTGACACAATCCTTTAAGGCAAAGAGCTCTTAACCTTTCCTGTGGTTATGAATCTCTTGGCAGGAGGGTGAAGCCTAGGGACCGCCCCTCTTCAGAATAACGAACATGCAGGATTACCAAGAAAGCTAAAGACGGTGAAGCGCGGTTATCCAAAATGCTTGTGAAACAAGGGACCCCGGGTGAAAAACAGGAACCCCGCTTTCAGGGATCTCACAACAACCCTGGGAGGTAGGTGCCATTGAGGAAACCAAAGCGCCCAACCAGTGCTCTCCAGTGCACATAAGTTGCGTCTAGCTCCTCAAATGACGGCCCATGCCCCTCAATAACGTGCCAGCGATGGCCAGGTGTCCCACGAACACCTACACTTCCTAGATCATGCCCCATTCAATCAATCAATCTATGAGAAGGCAGCGCTGAACTGTGGGTTCGAATCCTAAAACGCTCCGTGTGGCCTCGGGAGGGTCACGTCCGCTCTCTGAACCTCAGTTTCCCCGTCTGTAAAATGGGGGTGAATGTTCCCGGCCCCTCCCAGAGCTCAGTTTCCACTGAAGCCCTGCCCATGGAGGCTGGCCGGCCACGTCAGCGCCACCGAGGCCCCGGCCCAGCAGCGGTCCCACTCCCACCCCACCCCCGAGCCAGCCCTCTTGGGGGTCCCCAGACAGCTCCCGCTCGGTCCCGTTACCCATGATGCTCCACGTGCGGGTCGGCTCAGCACCTCCGGCCGGGAGAAAGGAAGAAGCCGAACCGGACTCGGAGAGATGTGCGCATGCGTCAAGACTCGGCCCTTTTCTCTTCCCTCCCACCCCACCGCCTCCTTCCTTCTACTCCTCCTCCTTGAGCCTGAGGGCATTGCCATCTGCCGGAGAGGAGGAGGAAGTGCAGGGAAGACGAGCCCCAGCCACCGCCCCTGCCCCGCCACTCCACTTGTCACAGAACACTCTGCCCTGTTCTAGTCCATCCCAGTCCGCGCTGCTACAGCCTCAGTGCCCGTTGTACTCATCTCTTCTCCACTGCTAGATCCAATGCCTCTAGTCCCCTCCACATTCCCCTGGCTGTGTGTGTCCAATTTACCCCACATCCTCCCCGTGCCCATATGTCCACCCCTACCCGTAATGCCCCCTCCCCGATGCTTGTTGCACAGCTAACTCCAAGTTCCAGGTCTCCCCTCCCTCCAGACCCCCATGTCCCCGACCTTCCCCCCCTTCCTGAATGGTGTCCACCTGCCTCTAGTCCGGTAATCCTGGATGGTGGGGGTTGGGGGATGGGGGCTATGTCCAGCTGCACACACACACCACGCAACGATTTGACAAGAGCAAAGGTGCTCCAAGGAGCAGGTGACAGCATAGGAAGAACAGTCTCCACAAATCTACGCCTCCCCTCTTTCTAGGTTACCCTCCCCCTCCCAGGGCACAACATTGGGGGAGAGTCCCATCCTTCCACTCCCTTTCCTCCACCCCCCACACCACCTTCCGCACCTTCTCTGCTCTCTGCGCCCCCCCGCCCCCGCTCAACCACAGGCGCCGTTCGAAGCAGGTCCCTGGAGCATGCGCAGTGGTGCCCCACCCCAAGCCCCCCCCCCCGTCAATACTCCCTCCCCCACCCCCCTACCCCACCCCGACTCCTGCATTAAGCTAGGGGGGCTCATAGGCGAAGCCGGGATCGGACACATCAGGCACTGGTGGAGGGGGGAAAAATTGGGGGTGGGTGGGCAGTGAGCACCCAGAGAGCCATGGCTGAGGGTGAGGATATGCAGACCTTCACTTCCATCATGGATGCGCTGGTCCGCATCAGCGTGAGTTGGGGATGGATGGGGGAAAGTGGGGAGCTGGCGGGGAGCGGGGGTGAAGTGGTCATGGGCTAGGGGCCAAGGGGCAAGAGTCAGGGGCCTCGAGTTGGCGATAGCCACCGAACAGGTGGAGGGGAGGATCTTTTGGAGGTGCGGATGCCGGACTGCAGCCCCGAGGCTAAGAGGAGAGAGGTGCTGGGGTGGGAAGCTGGGGGCAGGTGTGAAGGAGGATAGGGAAAAGAAGGTACGAGGAGGCACGCGGGGAGGGAAGCTGTTAACAGGGGGCTTTAGGTTGCAATGGGATAAAGCATCTAAGCGATGGGACTTGGGGAAGCTGTGAACAGCTGGTGGGGAGGCTCGCCAGATGTCGAGGTGGGGGAAAGGGGCGGCTTAAGGCATAAGTCTTATGGGGACTTGTCTAGGTCTTTCGGGTTTGGGGTAGCTATGGAGAGGGGCTTGGCAAGAGGGATGGAGGGATGTCAGAGGGGACTAGTGATGCTCTCAGGGGACTGTGTGCTTGGAGAACCGGAGAGGCTACTAGAAGTGATTCCCCTCGAGGTGTAAAGCTCCATTTCTACCTCTCCCCTGAGCCCACCGCATGTCACCCCCGCTGCCCCTCACCCCTACTCTCACCCCCACCCCCGTGTGCCTCCGAGCCCTGGGTTGTCATGGCAACCCCGTGCCCGGCGCTCCCAGGGGCGGTGCCAACCCGGCTCCCCCCCCCACCTCCTTCCCTCCCTCCTTTGTGTCAGCTGCGCCCCTGGCCGGGATGGCTGCTAGGAGAGGGAACAAGGTGAGGTTGGGGAGGGGAACGTGAGGGAGGGGACAGCTGGGGGGCCCCCACCACTACTGAAAAAGGGAGAGGCTACTTCCGGTGGGGAGGGGGAGGGGGCGGGGCACTCGTTACCCCCAGTTCCCTTGGGGGGCAGCTAGGGATGCTGTGCTGGAGAGGATGGGAGGCGGGGCAGAAAGCGGTATAGTGGGATGGCGACGATGGGAGGTGAATCGCATAGAGGGGCGATCGAAGCTAGCGGGCGGATTGGTTCGGAGGTCTGAAAACGCTGCAGGGTCAGGGAGGATGAAGACAGGAGATGGAGCCTTTTGAAGGGACGGGGACAGAGAGAGGGAGCAGCTGCTGGCGGAACGCTAGAGAGAAATGGGCCTGGAATCCGTGCAGTCTAAGGGACTGTGTCCTTGAACTAAATGTCCGTGCTTTGGCGAGGGGAGTGGGGGCGGCGGGCCAGGTGAGTGGGGGGTGGGGGGTAGAAATGCGGCTGGGTTGCAGCAGAACTAGGGAAGGGGAGGGCATGTGAATAGGGGAAAACCCTAGCACCGCCCACATGTCTCCCAATGCTGATCCATTGCTGGAGGGAAACTGAGGCAGGGGGAGACAGTATGTCAGGATGGGGAAGGAATGTCAGATCAGTTACTAGCTTGGGAGCCCAGAGGTAGGTGGTTGGATAAGAAGAGAGGGCTCTTTCCTTTCTTGCCTTTTTCTCTGGGAGACCCTGACCCAGCCATTCCAACCTCATCCAAAATTCCAATTATCTACGCCTTCATTTTTATCCAAAGGGTCCAAAATGAGGCAAAAAAAACCCCAATAAAAAAACCATAATAACATGTATCTGACAGCCCCTGACAGCCCTTCTTCCCTTTCTTCCCCCTCCTCCCTCATCCCTGCAGACAAGCATGAAGAACATGGAGAGGGAACTGCTGTGCCCTGTCTGCCAGGAGATGTACAAGCAGCCACTGGTGCTGCCCTGTGCCCACAATGTATGCCAGGCCTGTGCCAGGGAAGTGCTCGGTCAGCAGGGTTATGGGAGCCACACTGGGGATCCCAGCTCTGAGCCCACCTCACCTGCCTCCACCCCTTCCACCCGAAGTCCCCGCCTTGGCCGTAGGACCCTCCCCAAAGCAGACCGCCTGGACAGGCTGCTCAAGTCAGGTGGGGATACTGAATCCAGGTGGGAAAGGTTGGGGGCAGTGGTAATCACAGAAGACCATAGACCAAGAATTATGGGGGAGTGAAGGGGTTGTCTGCCTAGGAAATGGGGGGGTGGGAAAGGGAGGTAAGAGGAAGGTGCCTTTTCTGAGTCTCCTTGTCTAGTGAGATTTCTGTTTCTGCTGATGACATGGCACCTGTTTAGGGAATAAATCTGTGTCCCAGCTGTGGCACCAGCTGTGGTATGAGGACTGGAATTGACACACACCACCTTTCCCTTCTTTCTATCTCCCTCCTCATGCTCTCCTTCAGGTTTTGGAACATACCCTGGCCGGAAACGGGGAGCCTTGCACCCCCAGATTGTGATGTTCCCATGCCCAGCATGCCAGGGTGATGTGGAGCTGGGTGAGCGGGGCCTGAATGGCCTCTTCCGTAACTTGACCCTAGAGCGGGTTGTGGAGCGGTACCGTCAGAGTGTGAGTGTGGGTGGTGCCATCTTGTGCCAGCTTTGTAAACCCCCACCTCTGGAGGCCACCAAAGGCTGTACCGAGTGTCGTGCCACCTTCTGCAACGAGTGCTTCAAGCTCTACCACCCCTGGGGCACTCAGAAGGCCCAGCATGAACCCACTCTGCCCACCCTCACTTTCCGCCCCAAGGTGAGCAGGCCCTGCCAGCCAGACCTCTGGGTACCTCTGCAGAGGCTTAAGGAGCTGGGGGAGAGGGAAGTTCTGTATAGCATTATGTTAGCTCCAGTACAGTGCTTCCATGCTACCAGGGACCCTGAATATGTGGGCAGCCAGATCTTTTAGAACGCAGAGAATCATCACACAATCTGCAAGATGCTAGATATTTACCTTAAAATACATGCATGCGCACACAGAGACACACAGAATTGAATCTTTGCCACTGACAAAGTATTGGTGACATACTCATGCAAGAGACTGGACAAGCAATTTAGTAGTGCCCAGAATAATGTCCCTTACTTTAAGGGCACCAATTACTACCCAGAATAATGCTCCTTATTTTAGATGCCCCCTTGCACCTAAAAAAAACTGTCTCACTGTAGTGCTACCTAAGGCTGTTGTAATCTAGCAGTGTGGTGCAGCCCCACCCTTCCCCCCAGGACAAGATGTTACCTCTGCACCTAAATACCAGCATCCAGAAGATTAAGAAGGATTTCTTAATATCTTTGCCTTGATTTTCTCTGCAGGGTCTGATGTGCCCGGACCACAAAGAAGAAGTCTCTCACTACTGCAAGACATGCCAGCGGCTAGTGTGCCAGCTCTGCCGGGTTCGGCGCACCCACAGTGGGCATAAGATTACACCCGTGCTCAGTGCCTATCAAGCTCTAAAGGTGAGGAGCCTTTTTGTCCTGTCTTTATTCCTTGGCCTCCTCCTCTTCCCCTCTCTCTGCCCCACCCCATAATCACTCTGTGCCACACCAATCTGATCTTTCTTACCACCAGGGCAAAATCTCCTCCTGTGCCTGGGCATAATGCCCACTTCTCTCTTCCTTCTCAGGAGAAACTGACAAAGAGCCTGACATATATTTTGGGAAATCAGGACACTGTACAAACCCAGATCTGTGAGCTGGAGGAGACAGTGAGGCACACAGAGGTGAGGGAGGGCACGGAGCAGGCATGGTGCCAGGGCAGGGTGGGTAGGGCTGCCTGAAACGTTAGAGAGTTCTGATAGTTCTGAAAGAAGGTAACTTTGGGGTGCCTTGGAGATGTCTGAGGGGATAAGTAAGTGAAGGTTGTTGGGTACTTTGGTGCTTCTGGCAAGGTTGACATGAACTCTAGTGAGTGGAAAAGTGCAAATAGGGACAGTCATTGTAGGGAGAGCCCCAAAGGGAAGTAGCATAAATACCCCAAGGCTTAACATTCAGCCCCAAAAGGTTGGCGCAGATGCCCAGGAAGTTGGCATAACTACCAAGTAGCTGTAGCATTAATGCTTTCTGCCAAATTGTTTGTTTGGATGCCCAGGGGAATGGGCAGTGATGTGGGCATCCAGCAAGGTTGACACAAATACAAAGTGTTCAGCATGACTGAACAAGGGTCTACCACTAGGGTCATGAGTCTTGTCCCTTTACTTCTGAAGGTGGAGAGAGTATTAGTGGAGATACTTCAGGGATTAGCAGTGATGCTAGGCATCCAGAAAGTTGGTAAAGGGACCAGTGGAAGAAAAATGGAGAATCATGTTCCCTGTGCCCTTTTCTTCCCTTGGGCAGGTGAGTGGTCAGCAAGCAAAGGAGGAAGTGGCTCAGCTGGTGCGGGGGCTGGGTGCAGTGCTGGAGGAGAAGCGGGCAACACTGCTGCAGGCCATCGATGATTGCCAGCAGGAACGGCTAGCACGACTTGGGGCCCAGCTCCAGGAGCACCGGAGCCTGTTGGATGGCTCAGGACTAGTGGGCTATGCTCAAGAGGTCCTCAAAGAGACCGACCAGCCTTGCTTTGTACAGGCTGCCAAGCAGCTACACCACAGGTACCCACTGGGCACCATACTAGGAAACCCTTCCCCAGAAAAGGGCAGGGCTAAGAACAAGGTAGTAGTGTGGAGGCAATGGGAAAGGAGAAAGAAGGAAGAAATGCTCTAAATAGGTGAAGCTCTCGCGTAGACAAGTGGCAGAGCTGATGGCCATGTTCATGCCAAAGGGTGGAGCTGGTGATTTGAGCATCCAGGGATTATTTGGATGCTCCGAGGAATGTTATAAAGCAGGACCGAGGCTTGAGGGGGGGGATGGGCTCCCAAATACAGTGCTAGAACCAGAGTCAAATATGAGATCCCAGGGAGCCAGTTCCAGCACCAGGGTGCAGGATGAGTAATGTCTCTGCTGACCACCATCACCTACCCACTTCTCTAGGATCGCCCGGGCAACAGAGGCCCTTCAGAACTTCCGTCCAGCTACCAGCTCCTCCTTCCGCCATTGTCAGCTGGATGTGGGGCGCGAGATGAAGCTGCTGACTGAGCTCAGCTTCCTAAGAGGTAATGAGGTGGCCAGACCCTGTCCCCTCTCCCATCTCCCTCACCTTCTCCTCCCTCTTCCTGGCAGCGGGCCCGGGGGGCAGTGTCCACCTCAGAGAGCTCCCTCCCTGCCCTGCCCTCAGCCTCCCCAGCGCCCAGCCCCTGCTCAGCCCCCGACCCTGGCTCCATTGAGCTCCGCTCAGCGCTGCTTCTCCCTCTCTTTGTTTATAGGCTGTGGCCACGGCGGAGTCTGCTCCGGAGCACCCCAGGCAAGTCACTGGCCCCTGCCCCGGGGGCCCTGCCCCCCGCTGGGCCCTCTGTCCTACCCTGCCCCTTCACAGAGCTCTCCTCATTTCCCCACCTCTCTGGTTTTCCTAACATGACCTTTGGGTCGTCCCTCTTGTGTTCTGACCATTTGACTTTCCTACACTCTCTCCTCTGCCCTTGCCGTTGTATTTCCTTGTTCCTTGTCCTTTCCCTTTCACTCACCTCAGCTTTGTCCTCCTGACCTTCCCCCTGATTTTCACTCTCCTGTCTCTAGGCCTCTTTCCTTTCTCTACTTCTGCTCCCTACCTCCTCCCTTCTGGCATCTTTTTGTTTCCCATCCTTATTCCCCTATTGATTTGTGTTCTAGGGATCTGTGTCCTTCTTCCTCCTTTCTTCCTCTATTTCTTGTCTTCTTCCTTTCTCCCCGCCCCCACACCCAACTCATCACTTAGACTTGAGAGAGACCTTAGAGGTCAGTTATAGGCTTATAGGACCCCCTTCATTTTACCGATGAGGGATCCAAAGCCCATTGAGGTCACAGTGACTTGCCCAAGGTTATCCAGCTGGTTAGCAGCAAATCTGGAAAGAGCACCCAGGCTGCCCCTGACTCCCAGGCTAGTTAGCATCCTCCCTGCTATAATGTGCTTCCTCTATCCCCTTTTACCTTCCACTTATCTATCTCTCCCTGACCTCTTGCTCTTCCTGCCTATATTTTGTACCCCTCTCTACTCTAGTCTCCCAGATGCTTGCTCCCTGCTTGTCCCAGCCTGGGTACCAGTGTGTTTCCATTTCCCAGCTTCCTTCTTCAGGCATCCCCAACCCCTCACTTCCACTCACCCTCCGGGCTCCCGCTGCCCGCCCTCTCCTTCCCCTTTACCCCATCCCATCACAGGCCCTTGTGTGTCCTGACCTGCTATTTCTTCTCGCAGTGCCTGAGGCTCCTGTCATCGACACCCAGCGCACCTTTGCCTACGACCAGATTTTCCTTTGCTGGCGGCTGCCCCCACACTCCCCACCTGCTTGGCACTACACTGTGGAATTCCGACGCACAGATGTCCCTAATCCCCCAGGCCCCACCCGCTGGCAGAGGCGAGAAGAGGTGAGAGGGACCAGCGCGCTGCTGGAGAACCCTGACCCCGGTTCGGTCTATGTGCTTCGGGTCAGAGGCTGCAATAAGGCGGGCTATGGAGAGTACAGTGAGGACGTCCACCTACACACACCTCCTGCGCCAGGTGAGCTGCTGGGTAAGGGCTGGGACTGGGACAGATATAGGCACTAAGAGAACAAGTGCTTAGGGAGTAAAGTAAATCCTAGTGGAGAAGAATGCCAAGTAGTAATCAGGTACCTAAGTAACAACACTAGATGGCTTGGTCTGACACAAAGAGCTTTGAACTTAGAGACAGAAGAAAACTAGGTTTCAAGCCTTCCTCTGACACTTACTAGCTGTGTAATCTTGAGCAAATCACTTAACTTCTCTGTGCCTCAGTTTCCTCATCTGTTAAATGCCCTATCCAGCCTATCTCACATTGTCATGAGGAAACTATTTTGCAAACCTTAAAGCATTCTGTAAGTGTGAGTTACTTTTACAGGAAGCAATGAAGAGCCAGTCCGTGGGTGGGCATCCTAGACTACTCAGGTTCTAGTCCTAAATCTTACATTTCAATTGGATGGCCATGGGCAAGCCACTGAAACTATCTGAATCTCAGTTTTACCTTCTGCAAATTGGGGGCAATAACAGTGAGGTTGTGGTGGAGAAAGAGCCAAACTCAGGCCCAGGAAGAGGTGGGTCCCAGTTTTACCCCTGACACCTGCTGGCCGTGTGATCCTGGGTAATTTGTCACTTCCTGAAGAAGCTCTCAGACCATACGGCAGTCTGAGTCAGAACAATTGGCAACCTGGGTTGATAGGAGTGAAATTACAGATCTGAACACCTCACCCCATGTGACCACCAATAAACCCAACAAATTCCCGTCTTACCATATGCCACCTAATCTATCCTGCCACATTAAGGGCCCTAAAAGGACTCTGTAAATCTCAGAGGGTTCTTTAAAGGTAAGGCATTAGGGAGTGGACTTGTGGGTGTTGGCATAAGGAAAGAAATGGAGGTGGAAATGAATGAGAAACTAAGGGATGGACACAGGGACTCTAGCCATGGAGGAATATATGCAGAGAGAGAGAGGATACCAGTTATTGGGCTCAGAGAGCATATCCATTATGAAGGACAGCAGAGGTGGGGGTGGAGTCTGGGGCTCAGGGGTGGGGTAATGATTTTTGTACTCTTCCATAAAATTATTCCTGGGGTCCCATACCCATCCTTTGCCTTCTACCTTCATACCCACTCCCCATTCCTATTTCCCCTCATGGCCCACTGTCTGTCCTAGGAATTCATTCAACTGCCCCTTAAACCTCCAGGTTTCCTCTCCCTTCCTACCCTGCTTGAGCATCCCACCCAAATCATCCAGCTCAGGCATTGTGCCCGGTAGAACCTTGCCTACCACTCCATTATGGTCCCTTCCCTCCTCCACTTCCAGCAGTCTGGCTTGAAATGAGGAGACATCCAGGGGACATTCTCCCAGAGGAAACTCCTCTTCCTTCTGCTCCCCCTGAATTTGGACTGATGCCTTGCTAAAAGCCTGTACCCCTGGGCACTGACGATGCCCTGAGTCCCCTCCTTGTGCTTTCCTCCTGCTTTCCCCATCCTCCTGTTCTTCCGATCTTGCCCACTCTCCCCCAGTTCTGCACTTCTTCCTGGATGGTCGCTGGGGTTCTAGCAGAGAGCGGCTGGCCATCAGCAAGGACCAACGGGCAGTGCGCAGCATACCGGGGGTGCCTCTGCTCCTGGCAGCTGAGAGGCTGTTGACAGGCTGCCATCTGAGTGTGGACATCGTGCTGGGTGATGTGGCCGTGACCCAGGGCCGAAGCTACTGGGCCTGTGCTGTGGATCCAGCCTCCTACCTGGTCAAAGTGGGTGTTGGGCTAGAAAGCAAACTGCAGGAGAATTTCCAGGGTGCCCCGGATGTGGTCAGCCCCAGGTCAGGCCACAAAAGGGGATATGGGTGGTTGTGAGGTGGGAGAGAGCACAGGGGCCCAGAAGGGCTAGAGAGGAGCAAACAAGGGGACGAAGCAGTTTGGCACCATAGGAATGTAGAAACCCAGACCTTGGGGGTGGGGAGAGGGTACAAGGCAGAGGCAACAGGCTAAGGAATGTCTGGAATGGGACAAGTATAAAGGGAAGGGGCCCTGGGCTTAAATCTTGGCTCCCCTGAGGGAAGTTTCTTAAACTATAAAACAAGGGACTTGGGCTAGATGCTTTCTAAGGCCTCTTCCAATTATAAATCGTATGATCCTTTGGGAAGAGGGGGAGAGGGGACTTGAAGGAGGGGAACGTAGGAGGAGATAATGGGGGTGAAAAGGGGAGGAAGGATACTCCATCCCTGATACTGTCCTGAGCTTTTGCTTCGGATCCTCCTCTAGGTACGATCCAGACAGTGGGCATGACAGTGGAGCAGAAGATGCCACTGTAGAGGCATCTCCACCTTTCGCCTTTCTGACCATTGGCATGGGCAAGATCCTGCTGGGAGCTGGTGGTAGTGGTGGGGCAGGGCTGACAGGGCGAGATGGGCCTGGGGCTGGCTGCACGGTTCCCCTGCCTCCCCGCCTGGGCATCTGCCTGGACTATGAACGGGGTCGGGTCTCCTTCCTCGATGCGGTGTCTTTCCGTGGGCTGCTCGAGTGCCCACTGGACTGTTCAGGGCCTGTATGTCCAGCCTTTTGCTTTATTGGGGGTGGTGCGGTCCAACTTCAAGAGCCAGTGGGTATCAAGCCCGAGAGGAAAGTCACAATTGGGGGTTTCTCCAAGCTGGATTGAGCCCCACAGACATGGTGGATGCTGTGGGTCCTAGTCTTCTGGATTCCTGATCTAAGCCACACCATGAGCCCTAAGCCCTGACCAAGGCTCCCACAGAGCTGGGCATCTCCCCTGGCTCCCTTTCCATAGGATCTTTTCTTCCACGTCTTCTCTTAGTTTACCCTTGTCCCTTGACCAATTTCTGCCAGTTCCTCCCTGGTACCACCTCCTGTAACCCTTCCATCTAGGGCTTCATGTTGGTCCCTTCACTCTCCCTGGGTTGGGTATGTCCTCTCTCATTCCTAACTGGGGCTGCCCTCTACTTTTTTCTAGTTATCTCCTGGCCTAGGCATAGGATCTATCAAGTTTACACATTCCCAGAAAAACTCACGTTTTCTTGCCCATCCTGCCTGGGCGTCTTACTCAAATTACCCAGAATGGGCGCTGTGCCTACTATATCTCCTTCTCACTGCTGTACCCTGATTTTCTTAGTCTGGCTTAGAGTGAGGGGTATAGGTCTAGGGGAAACTTCCCAGTGAAGACTACCCACCCACCCACCTGCCCCCAATTTCTCACTGATGCCCTGATAACTTCCCTGCCCCTTGGACACTGTCCTCCCCACCATAAACTTGAGGTTGGTAAAACCTTCTCTAGCCTGGCAGGGCCCAGGTACTCTATCCCAGGGGGCCACAGGTAGGTGCCCACTGGGAAGGAGGAGCTGGGGGCCCTTCCTGTCATGCTTGTTTAATTGGGGCTCCCCAGCTGCATGTCTTCTCTCCTTTCCCTCTGCATGTTTTGCCCTCCCCATTCCCCAATGCCAGTGTACCAAGTCTTCCCAGGGGCCCTGATGGGCAGGGCCCAATATCCCATGGCAGGCTAGGCTGGGCAACATCTCTCATGCCTGTCCTTTGCTCCCTGTGGGTGGGCAATGTTCTGTTCTATGCCAACGGCTGTTATTTTCACAGTTTCTAACAATAAAGGGTGATGCCAGACACAACCCAGGTCTAGCCATTCCTTTCAAAACTCCATTTCCATAGTTCATAGTGATGGAAAAATGACTTTCACGTCAGAGTCATGGGAAGCTGGATAACCACTGGGCTTAGTGCCCAAGGGAAGGGTTTCACTCTACTAGAGTTCCCCAAGGTGGAGAAGGGAGACATATCTACAATATCTTGATACTTAGAAGCTAAGGGTGTAACAAATACACACAGCATCTATACTCATATAATCATCACTTATATACATGCACAGGTACACACAGCATGCACAGTGAGGACATGTAGCGGGTACTTGTGCTCATGCACACTCAATACATATATACACAATGCAAGCCCATCCTAACACACAGAGCGTTGAAATGCAAACCCATCCAACCCCTACATACAGTCTATATTTACCCACACATATAGAGCCATGCAACAGATGGGCCACCAGAGGGCGCCATCACTCCAAATGGAGACATCTCAGATGGGATGCCAGCAGAGGCCCTTACCCCAGCTACAGGACATCCGAGACTGGCCAGGGAATGGCACCCAGGCCTTATCCACCTATCAATTGGGGAATATAATCAAAGAGGCAGGGGCAGGGGGTAGTCCATCAACCAAGATGATATTAATGCACTGGAACCACTTCTCCATTCCTAGAAGAGTTGGGAGAAAGAGGGAGCGGGGAAAAGGATGGACCCCAAACCCCCACAAATGGGGGGAGGGGAGGGAAGAAGACCATGACAAGGCAAGGAGGGACTAATTAGGGGACTGGCCTTGAAAGAGGGAACTGGGACTGCGCCAGTGCCCGGATCTAACACAGCCCCTCTTATCGAAGGTCTGTTGACTCTGCTACTGTTATCAATGCTCTGGGATTTACTTAACACCAAGCCAGCTAAGAATAGAGCTGTCCCACTGGCACCGTGCCGGGGAGAAGGAGGGAACCAAGGGCTCCACCTGCCTCGGTGTGAGAAGAAACCCCTATCTGGGCTGAGCCAGCACGACCAAGCACGTCTGGTGCTGGGGGGAGGAGGGAAGAGGTGGAGGGAAGGGGTTAGGCAAGATTGGGCCTTCTGACACAGAGCTTTGGCTCTCAGTTTCGTTTCCTCCTTCCTTCTGGGAATCATCAAAAATGGGGTGAGAGGCAAGATTTCTGACAAACTGAGGCCTTTCACACCAGCAGGTAGTCTTAGGTGTTATTGCCAATCTTAAAAAGCATCCCGCTCGACCAACTCTTGACATCCCCCCACCCCCTGCCAGGGCTATCAGTGCCCTTGGAATAGAAAACACAGAAGGTCAGAACTGAAATGGACCTCAAGAGACTGTCTGGCCCAACTTGCTTATTTTATAGACGAGGTAATTAAGACACAAGGGAGGAGGTCAGTGACGCAGGTCAAGCAGCTAACCTAAGGCAGACCATGGAGCCACCCACCTTGACTCATGTCCTTTGCCAAACACTCACCCACACGAACATCTCTTTTCCCCCATTCCAAAGCCCCTGACTTCCTCCCCACAACACACCCTCCACATTCATCCCCTCTCTTTGGTCTCTTTAGCTTTATCTCTAAGTTCCTTATTGACCTTCAGGTAAGCCACTTCTGTCTTGTATTGTGCCCCTCCCCCTGCCAAGACATTTGTTTCCCTCCTAATACTGCCCCCAAATTCCCCAGCAGGCTCCTGCTCCCTCCCCTCAAACACTTCTACTCACTGTCAATGGTCCCAGTGTTACAACTGTGACCTAGCACAAATCATTCAAACATTTGTACCTTCACTTCCTTCGTCTGTAAAATGGAGGGGGATGGATGGAGCTAGCTGATCTAGTCTCCAGATTGCCCCTTCTCCACAGACATCAGCATGCTTACCTTGGTGCCCAACCTCCCACCATCAAGCCTTCTCCCTTCCCTTGCTAACTCTCCCTACCTCCCCAAAGCCCACTGGAGACTTTGAGGCTTAAGGATAGTTAGTGGGTGGGCTAGGTCAGAGGAAGGAAGGACAGATAAGAGGTTTGTGGGGGTCATCAGTTTTATTGAATCACATACAGATTCCTCTTCTCTCACCCCCAATCCACCGTGGTTTTCCATCTGCCAGAAGGCATCACTGTCCCTCAGGACAGGGCATGAGGGTGGGTTAGCAGCACGTAGTCTCAGCTTTATCTGGAGACGGATTGGGGGGCTGGGAGGCTCGAGGCTGTGTCTAAGGAGCCTTCAGAGGAGGAACCCTTGGGTCACCCCTCTCCAGCTCCTTGTTTTCCCTTCCAGGAGGGGAATGGGTGGAGGCCAAGAAATGGGCGAAGTGCCCTCAGCAGTGCTTGGCCCCCGGCACAAAGCTGGCACCATCCCTCTACAGGTTTGCAGAAGTGGCCACTGGGTTCACGTAAGAGAGGCTGTTGTTACCATTTCCTGGAGAGATCTGGACGGGGGAGGGAATATGGGTGTGTTAAATTTTTAGGGAGTGCAGGGAAGAGGTGTTGGGGAAGGGCATAATGCCCCCTGGATCCCCCTTGGTGGCAAAGTTCTGGAATGAGGGCTCTAGGGTCCCCTGCTGACTCCCCTACAGGGTTAACACAGAAGAAGCACCTGCCCGGGGCCCCACCAACAACCCCATGCGACTGTAAACAGCGTCTTTCCCTCCCCCTTCCCTCTGCTCAGCCCCCTCCTTAGCTCCTAGCCTTAGTCTTCCCACCCCCACCCTCATCTCTAGATCCCTTAATTCTCTCCACCCCAAAGAAAGGGACAGGACAATGAGCTGGAAGGCGAGGAGTGGGGCACATAACCAGAAGGGGATAGGGAAAGATTCTCCCTTCCCCCACCAAAAGTTTTAGCCCAAGGTAGAGAGTGGTAATTATTTACCCAGTGACTGGAGCCCAGAGTTGAAGAAGAAAAGGAAAAGGGGAGGGAGTGGGGAAAATCTGCCTCTGGGCTTTCTGGGAATTGCCCTCTCCCCCTCCATCTAACCCCTCTCTGGTTTTACTGCCTTCCCACCAAAAACAAACCAAAAATAAAAACAAAATGTTTGCCCCTCTCCCCTAAGAATTTGCCAATTCACTATTCACAGTACCATCCCTGTAGCCCTAGAGGGACTCGTACCCCACTCCAGGCACCAGGCACCACCCACTCTACCCTATGGGCACCCAGGCAGTTGCCTATATAGGTGCCAACTCTACTGAGCCGTGAAAGTGCTGGTGCAGGCACCATGGGCACCCACTGTCCCTGGCACCCTCCTGAGGGAATGAAGGGGAAGGGGGGTAGTCACTGGCTCCCTGAACTTCCTTCTTCCATGCTTCCCATCCCATCCACCCCCAAGGCTTCCCAAACCCCTTTTCTCAGCACTACCCTTCTGGCCCTCTACATCCAGCAGTGTCTGTGCTCCTGTGTCCTACAGTGCTCACTCCTCTGTGTCTCTTTGAAACCCTTCAGATCCTCTCAGTACACTATGATGTCTGTGCTCTGTCATGCCCACTCCACAGTGAATATTTTCCCATGTCCCATTTATCCTTTCTTAGGTCCCAGCCGCACTTGCCTTCCCAGTGCTCACTAGGCATAGCCTCACCTCTTCATAGGGGCTGCGTTTGGTGTTGCCTGGGGGCATATATCTTCCATGGGTATGATAAGGGGGGTATTCATTCATGGGATGGTAAGAATCCTGGGATGGGAAGATGTCCAGCTGTCCACAATGTTTCCGGCGGAACTGAGATAGCCCCTGGGAATGGTGGAGATGAAGGCAAAGGGGCACAGTAGGTAATGGTTAGAGAACCAAGATGGGGGGAGGACCTAAACATCTGGGCTGGACAAAGTACTTACCAGGAAAACAAGATAGAAAATTGCCAAAGCGAGCAGGATGGAGACTATCACGAGCAAAGCAATGGCATAGCCAGGCACAGCAGAATCAGTAGATGAGACTTCAGAATTCCACTGACGGACTAGAAGAGACAATTGGCATGTAAAAGAATCTCCCAAGATACCTTGTCCCAATCTTCTTTAAGACCCCTGCTCGCCTCCCACAAAAGGGGAATGTGTGCCTGGGAGACTGTGTACTTAGGTCCTAGGAGACCCATGTTGTGAGGCTATAGAACCTGGAAAAATGGATTCCTGGCTCTGGGGCAGACTATCTGGGGGAATGCTCCAAGTTCCCAGAGAGTGCCTGGGTAGTGACTCTGGCAGAGGTGTGTGTGTGTGTGTGTGTGTGTGGAGGGGGGACCTTACCAGTTATATCTGATGCTGAAATAGTCAGGTTGTATAAGTTACTGTTCTTCACATTTTCAACAAATAGAGTCTGTACTTCACTGGTTGTGATGCTGTCCTCTTGAAAGACCAAGATACAGTCTGTAATCACAGAGCCCATTCTGGGCACAGGGAGATTGGCACCTAAGTCCTGTAGGTTCCAGCTTCTGGTTCAGAATATTTTTCCCGCCTCCTCCTGGAATTGCTACTCTTTCCCATATCCAAGCTGGTGACCCACCCACCCCCACTAGCACCCATATCTGCAGACTGGTACCTGAATTGGAGCAGGTAAAAGGTCACTAATGCCTCATTTTTGTAGGTCTGCCACAACTGGGGAAAAAGAAGAAGGGAGAAATACAGCCAGAATGCCAGAGATAAAAATGGCCATTTGGGTATTAGGGGAACAGTCTTCCCAACCTATAGGGGAGAGGATGGTACCTACCAGATCATTAACAGAATTCTTCAAGTTTTGATAGTAGGAAGAGCTGGGATTTTCCAGGGAAGAGTTAAACTCCTTGTAGAGGATGCGGAATGAGAGGAAAAACACGGCTCTCTCATAAATGACAACTGGGAGGTGAGAGGTGCTTTGGCTGATAGTAACAGGTTGTGATATGGAGCTATGGTTATTGTTGGGGGTTGGGGTGGCTTTTTGGTAAAGGGTTGAAGAAATATTCGTGGGGTTACCAGTTGCTGCTATAGTGTTTGGAGTGCTTTTTGTAGCTATGGTGCTATGGTGACTAGTGGGTGTAGTGGAGGTGTGATGGTCAGTGGATGCAGATGTGGTGTGGTGACTAAGAGGTGTAGTGGAGCTGTGATGGTCAGTAGATGCAGATGTGGTGTTGTGGTGACTAAGAGGTGTAGTGGAGGTGTGATAGTTAGTGGATGCAGATGTGGGGCTGTGGTGACTAAGGGGTGTAGTGGAGGTATAATGATCCATGGGTTCAGATGTGGTGCTGTGGTGACTAAGGGGTGTAGTGGAGGTGTGATGGTCAGTAGGTTCAGATGTGGTGCTGTGGTGACTAAGGGGTGTAGTGGAGGTGTGATGGTCAGTGGGTGCAGATGTTGGGCTGTGGTAACTAAGGGGTGTAGTGGAGGTGTGATGGTCAGTAGGTTCAGATGTGGTGCTGTGGTGACTAAGGGGTGTAGTGGAGGTGTGATGGTCAGTAGGTTCAGATGTGGTGCTATGGCGACTAAGGGGTGTAGTGGAGGTGTGATGGTCAGTGGGTGCAGATGTTGGGCTGTGGTAACTAAGCGGTGTAGTGGAGGTGTAATGGTCAGTAGGTGTAGATGTGGTGCTGGAGTGACTAAGGGGTATGGTGGAGGTGTGATGGTCAGTGGGTGCAGATGTTGGGCTGTGGTAACTAAGGGGTATGGTGGAGGTGTGATGGTCAGTGGGTGCAGATGTTGGGCTGTGGTAACTAAGGAATGTAGTGGAGGTGTGATGGTCACTGGGTGTGGATGTGGTAGATATGCTGTTGTATGTTTGAGCTATGGTCATGGTACTGTGATGGTCATTGACTTCTGTTTCATCAACAACACTTGTGGGTCTGTGTGTGCTAGATGAAGCTGTGGCACTGAGGGCAATGGTTGTTATCCTGTCACTTTCTGTATCTCTGTTGCTGCTGTTTGTCTCTGGAGCTGTTGTTGTAGCTGCCTCACGGTCAGGGTGGGTAGTTGTGCCAAGGGTGCTGTTGCTGACAGCTATAAGAAGTTAGAGACACTAAGTTAGTCTGGAGCCCAGCCTAATCAGGGAGAAGCAACAGAGAGATTTAGGCAGAGAGTAAAGGAAAGAAATTTTAGGAACGGGATGGGTGGAGAAAGCCCAGAGACACCAGATACTCCACCTTCCTCGAATCCATTGTTGGCCCATAACTCCCTCCATGTTTCTGTTTCTAGTTTTCTTCCTTTGTTGCTCTGCTCCCCGCCCCACCCCCCACTTCCATATTTGACACACCTCTCCTTCCCCCTCACCCCAGGAAACATTCTAGGTAAACTAAGCAGGACTCCTCACTGCTCACTGCCTTATTCTTCCAGCAGGGCCTCCTTTCAGTCCCAGGTCCCTATGATCCCTTCTTCTCCTTCCTTCACTTTGGCCCCAGCTTTGAGTCCCCCCACCAGCTCTCCCTCTAACCAGGATTCCCTCCCCCTTTTAGCTCACTCTGCCAGAGGCCATAAAAAATATTAATCAAGCCACCCCTTCCCAATCTCTTTTTTCCCTGCCCTCACCTGTAGGTACCAGGAACAATACAAGGACCAGGGTGGGTTGGATGCCCGGGGTCATGGTGGTAACCAACGGAGGAGAGCACTGAGCAGGCTGGGCCAGGTTCTGCCCAAAAGGCTGGGTCGGGTTCAGGAGCCCGCTGCTTTATACCGGTCCTCCGACAGCCAGAGCAGGTGACAGGTGACACAACCCCACCCCACCCCCAATCCCTCCTCCCTTTTACTTTTCCTCCTCCTCCCCACACATTCTTGACCCCTCGGGTACACTGGGCTCCAGATCACTCAACCCTCTGACAACCTGTTTGTTCTCTACCTGGCGTCACCCCCATCTCCTCTCCCTCCCCTCCACATAGTGGGGAGCCAGGCTACCTGGAAACCCAGACCTTCTTTCTGGACCCTGGGAGCAGTGCCTGGGGTGGGAAAATGGAACGGAGGTGAAATGTGTTAGGTTAGTACCTCTGGGACCACAAGGGTCCAGGGCTGCAGACGCTACATCATCTTCTAGCTCCTATATACCCCGACTCCCGGGGATAGAGACTCATTTAGGACCCCTCTCTGGACCCCCACCCCAGCAGAAAAGAAAACTGAATCTGGAATAGTTACCCCCATCTCCCGCAACAGCCCCACCCAATGCCAGCCTCTCCCTGTTCGTTCTGCACTGTGAATCTGGCCTGAAACCCGACAGTCCCCGCCCCGGGGTGAGTTTTTCTGTATGCCTGGGTGCCTTCTGCGTTTTCTCACGGGTGCATGTGAGTGTTGGAGGGGGGTGGGGGAGATAAAAGAGTGGAAGGAAGGAGGAAGTAAAAAGAAGAAAGGAGGGTAAGATCTTTGGGGTCCTTCCACCCCCATCCTCCTACTCTGCACGCATCACAGGTAATAGGACTATTCTGCCCCCTGGTGGTCATCTGGAGCCCTTCAAGGATTAAAGAGGGAGGTTGACGCTAGCCAGGTGCAGGCAGGGAGGGTGGACACCTGATGAGTGAGGAGGGAAGAGCAACCCGGGGCATGGGAGAAGTACCTAAAGGAACACAAACCAACACTGGATTTAGAGGCTGGAGAGCCCTGAGTGTAGATCCGTGTATAGTCACCAACCATATGATCCTGAATAAATCACTTCATCTCTGAGATTCAATTTCCTTTTTTATAAAGTAGGGCATAACAATCCTTGTGGTACCTAATTTGTGAATTTGTTTTGAAAAGCAAATAAGATAATGTGTATGTAAGGGAGGTTTATCAGGGAAACCCTATAAATTGTGATATCAGGGTCAGCTATTGCTAGACAACACTCCTCTTCCTCCCTTGTAAAGGAAGAAGGAAAAAACACTGAATTTAGAGCAGGAAAGGATCTCAGAAGCTATCTAGGGGAGGAAATAAGCATTTCTATAGTACCTACAATATGCCAGGCACTGTGCTAAGTATTTTTTAAAAACAAATTTCTCATTTGATACAATCCTGCTAGATAAGTGCTATTATTATGTATTTCCACCCCTCATTTTACAGGAACTGAGACCCAGAAGAGAGAAATGAATTGTTCACACAGATAGAAATGTTGAGGGTGAAATTCAGGGATGGGAATCAAGAGACTAAAGTTCCCAGATTAAGGGTCAGGCCATCTGGAATGAATTCATGATCTCAAGCATTCTTTAAGTCAAGACAACAAAGATTTATTACACTTTTCAGCAGGCAAGAGCTCTTAGGGAACCTGCAACCTTGGAGGGGTACAAGTAAAGTTTGTATAGGCTATTCTACAGTAAAACATTGCCAAATATGTTAATTAAGTGATTCAGGATGGGATTAAGGAGTGGTTAAGGAGTGGTCAGTTCTTAAAGGAATATGGATTTTTTTGTATCTACTATGCAGGCATTTTACTCAGAGTTCACTGGGAAATAGCCCAAAGGTGGGGGTGGGGGCTACATGGAGGTGTGGTTTTAGGCCTGAAACATCACTAACTGTCAGGGCTGACTGGGAAATACCCAGGCTGTTCCCACCAGTGTCTTATTAGACAAGAGAAATGTAAAGGAGTATACATATATCTAAGTCTAAGATGCACATGATAGGTTTACGACCTATCTCTATGACCCAGTACACAGCCAGTTCAGCCAGTATACAGCTGGTTAAAACTAATAAATTCTATAGGTGCAGCTGGCCACTGTATCAGGAAGAGAGATAAATGTTTTGCTAGGGCATGCTGTCCTGTTTTGCTGGAGGTAAACTGCTACAGACAGTGTTTTGAGGCTAGGGAGAGATGTGATTTTGGAACTGGATGTGATTTTGGAGCTGGGGTCCAAGCACAAGCACCCAAGGGAGAAATGTGCTGTTAGAATTAGGATCCAAGCACAGGCACCCAAGCACCCCATCAGTAAGGAGCAGAACCAGGGCCGGTATGATGCTTCCACCCTTGTCTTATTCCCCTTGAGAGCATGTATGTTAAGACTTAATCAAACAGCGAGCAATTATTAAGGACCAACTCTGGGTTGGGTACTGTGCTAGATATTGGAGATATAGTGACAAAAGCAGACCTGACCTTGGAGAGCTTCCATTCTTATTCAGAAATTGACATATCACAGAATCACAGAATTTGAGAACTGGGAAAGCTTTTGGCAGCTATAAGTCCAACCAGTGTTCAAAAGGAATCTTAGCTGTCCAAGCCTCCACTTCCAGATGTCCTGGTGGAAGTGGGGGGAGCAACCCATCATCTCTTTAAGCTATTCATTCCCCTTTTGGACAGTTCTAATTGTTCAGAAGATTTTCCTGACCTCTAGCCTAAATTGTCTCTTTTACACATTGTATTCATTGGAATGACTGCCAATTCATCCCCTGGAGTCAATAATTTACAAGTCTAATCTTTATGGCATGAGACAGCCCTTTAAATATTTACATATATCCCAGTAAATGAATGGCCAAAGTATGTAAACAGACAGTTCTCAAGGAGAGAAACTATAACTATCGACCATCATATGGAAAAATCAGCCAAATCATAAGAGAAATGCAAATTAAAACACCTCAGAGATTTCACTTCACACCCATCAGATTGAAAAAGACAGAAAAATGAGGAAAATGATTGTTTATGGGAATGTAAGAAGACAGGCATACTAAATGGTGGAGCTGTAAATTGGTCCAGCCATTCTGGAAAACAACTTGGAACTATAACCCCTGAAGTCACTAAACTACGTTTACTCTTTGACCCACAATACCACTTCTGGGAATATACCCTAAAGACATCAAAGAAAGGAAATGAATCATATATACAAAAATATTTATAGCAATATTTTTTGTTACAGCCAAGAACTGGAAAGAAAGGGGGGTGTCTATCAACTGGGGAGTGACTAAACAAATTGTGGTATGTGAATGTAATTGAATATTACTATGCTATAAGAAATGACAAAAAGAATAGATCCAAAGAAACGCAGGAAAGAGTTTTATGGACTAATGGAGTAGCATGGAACAGTGGATGGATTATTGCTGGACATGTTGTTAGCAAGATCTGAGTTCAAAACCCACCTCAGACACTTCTAGCTATATGACTGTGGGCATGTAACTGAACTGATTTGTGCCTTGGTTTCCCCATATGTTAAAATGAGGGCATTGCACTGGATGACCTTATTTAAAGCCCCTTCCAGCTCTAAATCTATGATTCTATGAAGTGAGCAGAATCAAGAGAACTATTTATACAGTGACCAAAGCATTGTAAAGGAAAATAACCTTGAAAGACTTGCAGTCCTGACAGCTAGATGGTTCAGTGGATAGAGTGTCAGACCCGGAGTCAGGAAGACCTGAGTTCAAATCCCACCTCAGACACTTACTAGCTGTGTGACCCTGGGTGAGTCCCTCAACCTCTGCCTCAATTTCCTGAACTGTAAAATGGGGATAATAACTGATGTGAATGCAAACAGTGCCCTAAGAGTTAAAAATTAATAGCTAACTTTGTGAAGCCCCTAGTTTACTCTCTAACCTGAAGGCACCCTGGAATCTCTTCCGCTTATCTTGAGTTACCATAAAACTTCTCCTTACCTTGGATCATAAAATTCTTCATCTCCCCCCCATCCTGGGTCATAAAATTTCCTTTCTCCCTTACCTTGTGTCATCTATCTTCCTCATGCCTAAATCTCCAACCCCCATTAGAAACCCTAAAATTTACATCAACATTCCACAGGCTGTATAGCTTTTTGTCTATATAAGTTTGGTTCTTTTCTCATATCAGAGTCTTTTATTTAGCTCCTTGCTAAATCTCAGGTCCGTGTGCTTTTGTGTCAATAAAGCTCCCAATGGCTACAGGGAAGGTCTAAGTGAATTCTTTCACATTTGAACCAGCTCTCACAACTCTGACCTTGTCAATAACATTACCTATCTCCCAGTGTAATAACAGCACCCACCTCCCAGTGTTGGTTGTCAGGATTAAATAAGATATTTGTAAAGTGCTTAGCATTGTAGCGACATTACAACTACAATGAGGGATAGGCCAATGAGGGCCCAGTCCTGGGAGCATGCACAGGATACCTACAGGAAAGAGAGGAAAGAAAAGAGCTCCAGTGAATTTTTTTTTTAAATGCACCGAGGGACCAGAGGAGGACTCAAAAGCGGACATAGAGTAGCAGAGCAATGTTGGCGCTCCAACCTTAAGTTCAATATACAAGGTATTCTAAAAGTCTTTGTGTAGTTTTAAACTAGTAAAGCTAGCTTTGGGGGACACCCTGTATATTAGAAGGAATAAGCTGTATACAATGAATTGAGTTTCATTTACAATCTCCATTTTCTGTTCTCCTTTGTGTATGGAAATATATATGTTGATAATTTTTTTAGTTCATAATAAAATTTAAATAAAAAAAGAAAATCGAACAGGGGAGGGATTTTAAGACAGTGCACATCCCCCTCACCCCCACCCCCATCCCCACCCAAATCTTGTCTTGTTAGAACCACTGGTGTGCAGTAGATAAGAGTACTGTTCTACGGTCAAGAAAACCCGAGTTCAAATCTAGCCTTAGATACTTACTAGCTGTGTAACCCTAGGTGAGTGGCTTACCCTCTGCCTCAATTTCTTCAACTTTAAAATGGGGCTCATAATAGCACCTGCCTCTCAGAGTTTCTGTAAGGAGCAGATGAGATACTGTGTTTAGCACAGTGCCTGGCACATAGGAGGTACTATGTATATTCTCATCCGCTTCTTGCCCTCCCCTCTTTTCTCCAAGAACATGACCAGTTCCTTCAACCAGTCCTCATATGATAGGCACTCAAGGCCTTCCCCATTCCAGCTGGCCTCATCTGGACACTTTCCAGCTTGTCAGGGTCCTTCAGTGAGGTCTGATGCGGCAAAATACAGTGGGATTATCACTTTTTAACTTCGGGAAGCTATGTCCCTCTTAACGTAGTCCCAAGTCACATTAGCTTTTTAAATTACTTCATCACAATATTGGTATATATTGAGCTCAGAATAACTGAACCCTCCGTGTCTTTTTCAGAACCCCTGCTGCCTAACTACATCTCCCACTTCTTGCACTTGTGGAGGTGATTTTTTGTATCCAAGTATAATACTAGATTTATCCCTACTGAACAGCGTCTTGTTAGATTCGGCTCAATGCTCTAGCCTGTTGGGATCTGTCTGTTATTCAGTGTGTTAGTTATACCTCTCAATCTTGTATCATCTACAGATATGACAGGCATGTCATCTAAATTATTGTCCGAGTTATTGATAAAAATGTTAAACATCATAGGGCCAAGCATAGATCCCTGTGGTACTCCATTAGAGATCTTCTGTCAGGTTGACATGGCACCATTGAGAATTCCTCTTTTAGGCTGATCATTCGACTGGTCATTCATCTGATGGTGTTATGGTCTAGTCTACATCTCTCCACCTTCTTCACAAGTATACAATGAAACACGTTGTGGAGGGTTTTGCCAAAACCTAGGTAAATTCTATTTGTGACATGGCCCAGTTTAGTAACTGTCAAAAACGAAATGGCCCAGGGGCAGCTAGGTAGTGCATTGGATAGAGCACTGGCCCTGAGGTCAGGAAGACCTGAGTTCAAATCCAGCCTCGGACACTTACTAGCTGTGTGACCCTGGGCAAGTCACTTAAACCTGATTGCCTGAAAAGAGAGTAAGTACAAAATACATAGAAAGGGGTTGGGAGTGTTTGGCATGTTTCATTTTATTTTGGGGTCAGGAGGAAGGCACTAGCTCCTGGAGGCGGGAATCAGAAAAGACTTCCTACGCTGAATCTTTTATGGAAACTAGGAATTTGTAAGGAGGATGTCTAGTGCAAAGGCACAGTGATGGGAAATAGAGTGTCATATGAGGGAAAGTAAAGGAGCCAGATTGGATTGTAAAGTGCAAGAAAGGCAACCACGTGTGTGGAATAAGGTTGTTTATCTTAGAGGTAACAGGGAACCATTGGCATTTACCGAGTGTGCTGTCAGAACTGCATCTAAAGAAAATCTCCTTGAGAGGAATGTGTAGGAGGGATTAGAATAGGTTTAGGCTTGACACAGAATATTGCAATAATTCAGGTAACAGGTGATGAAGGACTGATGCTTATGTGGGTGGAGAGAAGAGCATGGTTTGAGATGTTAGGGAGGCAGTAACAGTAAGATGTGGCAATTGAATGGATATGTCAGGTGAGGAAGACGATGAAGTTGAAGATGACACTGAGATTGTGAACCTGGGTCCCTGGGCAGCGGAACACTTGACGGTAATAATACAGAAGCTCGGAAGAGAAGTGGAGCAGTTTTAGGGGTGGGGGGGGACAGAAATAATGAGCTCTGTTTGGGACATATTGTGCTTGAGAGGAGTATGAGACATTCAGTTCAAAATGTCCAGTGAAGAGTTTGTGATGCAGGAATGGAGTTCAGGAGAGAGACTGAGATCTGGATGTATTAGAACTGGAAACCATCTGCACAGAGAACACAATGAAACCCGTGGGCATTGATGAGATCACCAAGTGAAGAGAGTATAGAGAGAGAAGAAAAGGGTGTCCAGGAACAGAGTACTTGGGTACATCCAACAGTTAGGAGGAATGATATGGATGATAGTCCAGGAAAGGAAACTGTGAAGGAGCAGTTAGATAGGTAGAGTCTTCCCACCACCCCCACCCCCCACAGAAAAAGAGGAAAGTTATAGAAATCCAAAGAGGAGAGATTATCCAGGAGTACAGGGTGGTCACAAGTGTCAGTTGATACAGAGAGCTCAGGAAGGATGAAAACCAAGAAAGAGCAACTGAGAAAACCTTGGTAATTTTGGAATGATCAGTTATAGTACTCAGCACAGCGCCTGGTAGTGTGCTTAATAAACGTTTGTGGGCTTGACTTAAGAAGGGAGTCAAAGAAGAGGAAGCAAAGTGTAGATGATTTTGCTTTGTCTCCCCTCCCTTGTCACCCCACCCCCTAGTTTGGCTCAGAAAGGGAGAAGAGATATAGAGGATAGAGGACCTAGAGGATAGTAAAATCTAGTTGGACTTTTGTTTTTTGGTCTTTTTTTAAGGCTGGGGAAACTTCAAAGTGTTTGTAGGCAACAGGAAGGGAATCATGGTGGAGGGAGAAACCGAAGACTAGAATGAGAGAGGCGATGATGGTGGGGCAATCTATTAGAGAAAAAAAGTTTGCGTCCATGAAGAAGAATTGGCCATGCTGAGTTTGGGTTTTTTTTTAATTTCATTTTGGGGCAAGGGAGAAGACACCACCTCATTGTCAGAGACTAGAGTAAAACACAGAATGAAGGATGTTACTAATCGGTTGTGAGATACAGAAAAGGGCAGACAAGGGAGCTCATAGGAAATAACCTCTCTGCAGTGGAGAATGAGGTGAAATTCTACACTGAAAGGACAAGAGGAAGGTTGGTGTGGGAGATCTGAGAGAAAAGGTTTGGAACAATCACTGGGAGCAGTAAAAGAACTGACTGCCTTGCAGCAGCAAGGGCCCAGCTGAAATTGGATAACACAGATTTGTAGGGGATCCATTCAACACGATTGCATGTCTTCCTCCCACTATGTTAAGAGGCATGTGAACAGGAGAAGAGGTTGATTTTTGGAGTGATTCCATTGTCTGTATTTGGCAAGGCATGAACAGCAACAGGATGAGAGACCAAAATATTCAAGAATAGAGAATAATAAATTGTTGGACTGAATAATTAAAGGTTCAAGATTGGGAAGGGAGGAAAGTAAAGCTAGGGCAGGAAAGTCCTCAAGGATAGAGGGATTAGAGGTCACTATGGAAAGGAAGAGTTGGGTTCAGGAGGAGTAAAGCATAGAGATGAAATGATCAGATAACAGAAATTGGGTTCTTGAACACAATAGTGAAACACATGTTCATGAGAGCAAGGTCAATCATATACCTGAAATGGAGTCGAGGAATAATGGGAGTTCAACAGACTGAGGAGTTGGAGGGGTTAGAGTGTTTGAAGGACCATCCACACATACATTGGTCTACTAATATTAAGGGCATGAAAGGAAGACTGTGAGACAAGCACTGAATTCATTAAGAATGACTTGGGAAAAGAGAAAGGGGGGCAGTTACTAACAGTAGATAATAGACACTAGAATGTGCATTGGGAGATGTTTGGATTTTGTCAAAGTAGGAGAGTGTCCTCTTTGAAGAGAAACTGGGACCCATGTGTTCATGATGGCAAGGTCAATCGTATGGTAATCGTTGAAACAGAGTGGAAAAATAAGATTGTGGGAGTTAAGCACACTGAGGAATTGGGGGGTTAGGGTGTTTGAAGGACTGTCAACGAGAGGGTTAAATTCTACTCATGTATAAGGGCAGGAAAGAAAGATTGTGAGCCGGGTGCTGAACTCTTAAGAATGACTTGGGGGAAGAGGGAGGGGAGCAGCGGATGACAACAATAGGTAAGACACTAGAATGTGGGTGGGGTGACAAGCTCGTATTTTGTGAAGCTCAAGAGCTGAACAGAAGGCAGGACCAAGTTATTTGGGTCAAATAACTTGTCCAAGGTCACACAGGTTGTTAAGTGGTAGTGCCAGGGATCTCAAGAAATTCAGAGTTCTTTAAAAAAAAATTTTCAATCAGCAAAAAATGTATCTTTTATTCCCTCCCACTCTACTCCCTCTCCCTGAATTGGGAACAAAAGGAAAAATAAAACATCACAAACATGTATAGTCAAGGAAAACATTATTTTCCATCAGGATTCCTCAGAATTGTGGTTAGTTATTACACGGATCTGAGTTCCTAACTCTATCAAAGTCGCTTTTCTTTGCCATATTGCCATCATATAAATTGTTCTGCCGATTCTGGTCACTTTATTGCACAATAGTTCATGTGGGTTTTGTCACGTTTCTGGAGACCATCCTCCCGCGTTCCATCATCTCCTCATCAAGGGGAGCTAGGAGGCTGCAGTGGATGGAGTGCAGACCCACCTGAGTATGACCTCAGACACTTACTAGCTGTGTGACCCTGGGCAAGTCATTTAACCCGTTTGCCTCAGTTTCCTTCTGTGTAAAATGAGCACAACCTCCCAGGAGGAGCAAATGAATTACTAACTGTAAATCTCTGTTTAGCACACTGCCTGACGTGTAGTAAGCACTGCATAAAGACGAGCTACGATCATTTCTTACAGCACAATAGCATTCCGTCTTATTCGCGTACCGTAACTTCAGCCATGCCTCGGCTGATGGGCACCCTCTCGATTCCTTACCCCCCCGCACCCCCTAAAGAGCTACGCAAAGTTCTGTACAGCCTTGATTGAGTTTGTTTCATATAGGACTAACCCCTCTCGTACTCTGCCCCCGCCTCTACTTCCCCTGGCCGAGGGGCTCTTTCCAGGGCAGGGAGCGGCGAGGAAGGGCCGGACACCCCACCTCGGGCAGCGGGAGGGAGACTGGAGGCAAAGCCGGAGAGGGAAGAGAAAGGAGACTGGGGGGAAAGGCTGTGTAGGGCCGGGGACTGGAGGCTGTGGCCGGGGCAGATGGGGAATGGCGGGGGGCTGGAAGAGCTGTCCTACAAGGGGCCCCAAGGCGGGGAGGATCGTCTCCCAATAAGAAGGAGAGCGCAGAAAGGTTAGACAGCCATCCAGAGCGCGGTGACATCGCGAGACTTGGCGGGGGTGGGGGTGGGGGGGGACACCGACGAGATTTTGTGTGTGTGTGTGTGTGTGTGTGTGTGTGTGTGTGTGTGTGTGTGTGTGTGTGTGTGTGTGTGTGTGTGTGTGTGTGAGTGTGTGTGTGTGTTTGGGGGGGAGAGGCGATGTCAAACGTCGGAGGCTACAGGAAGCAGGAGATGCCCTTCCCCTCTCACGCTCCGTTCTTCCCCGCCCCCAATCGGGGGAGCTAGAACGCTGGGTGGGCGGCCCCGACCTAGGCCCCAACCTCCGACGTCTCCAAGCGACAGCCATTCAGCCCGGTTGCTGGGACACGCGTCACCATAGCTACGGCTCCGCGCCGCGCAGTCCGCGTATTTAAAGGGGAGGCGCGCAGAACGCCCGGGCGTCGGAGAGCCGCCGCCCTCGGTGCAGGGTGGCCCGGCTCCGGCTATTCCTCCCGGCCTCTGCGCGCACATAGTTGTCCTTCGACCTGGTCTAGGCAAGTCCAAGCTGGACATCTCTTCACCGCTGCGCCTCCCAGCCCGGCCCAGCTCCGGGGGAGCGGGGACCCCGGGCCCCGGGCGGGCGGGAGGGACGGGACGCGGTGCAGTGTTGTTCTTTCCCCGCCAATATTGCACTCGTCCCGGCCTCCGGCCCCCCCGGCCCCCCGGCCTCCCCCTCACCCCGAGCAGGGCAGCCTGGCCCCTGACCGCTGAACCGAGGAGACCTCGCCCGGACGGGCGCCGCCCGCAGTGAGTCCCACCGGCCTCCGTCCTCCCCGCTGCACCCCACGATCCAGCCTGTTCCCGTCCTGCCCCTTCCTCGTCCTCTGCCCAAGTTACGGTCTTTGTAGCCTTACCTCCATCCGACTCCCCACGTACCCCAGCTTACCAATTTCTTTTCCTCCCTCCTTCCCACTGGACTATCCACCCTTTCTTCTCCGGGGCCCGATTCCCTCCCAAAGAAGCAAATGCACTGGACTGGGTAGAAAACAAGAACTTTATAGAAATATTTTTCCTGGAAAGGGGTATGGGGGGTAGGGGGGAGGGATGGAACCCAAGAAACATCTCCAAACTTCTCACACACTGAGCAGTTGGATCCCCAACCCATCTGGAGTGGAAGGAAAGGGGTGGAAGAGATTCTCATGCTCAGCTGAGAGTTTGGAAAGACTCGTCCCCTGCACCTCCAATCCAGAACCAGGAGGTCTTGACTAGATCCTGGATCTTCCTGGAGCAACCCTCACACCCTTCCCTGAAGCAACTGCCTCCTGAATGGCTCAAAATCCTCAGGCACTGTGTCTGGAAGGGTTGAAAACAGGGGAGATAGCAGAAGTCAGAGAGACCACTGACCCATCTCTACTCAGGGATAGCCCTAAGACTGAGAGGTACCCCACAAAGAACCACCATTCCCTTCTCCAAAGGAAACACTGAAAGAAGCTGAGAATTGCATCCCCACCCTTTTCCAATTCCAGGGCCCCACTCTTGTTCTCTGCTCCCTTTTTGCTTTGGATCTGGGTAACAAGATTGAGAAGTACTAGGGGTATGGGTTGAAAGGCACCAGGGGCAGGGGGGGAAATCTTGAATCCCATTCCCCCTTTCCCAGCTCCAGGAACCTCACCATTGCACCGATACTGGAGATTAGACCAGATGATGTTTTCCTGGGAGAAGCAGAAGACACCCAGGCGACCCCCCCGCATAGATGTATCAATGATCACCCCGGAATCTGCCACCAGCTGGGGACCCTCATAGAGCTTCACCCTGCCCAGGGGAAGGAAATTCATGAGTTCTGGGGTGTCCTCTGAACATTGAATTGTTACCAAGCCAAACTTCTCACTCAGTCCCCTGCCAGTCCCTCATGATCTCATCAGGCTTGAGAGAGGAGTGGAGGGAGGGGGAAAAGAGGAAAGGGGGAGTTGTTCTCAGGCTTGGGGCCCCCAGCTCATTGTCCATCCCCCTTTGCATCTCAAAGCCTCAGCCGCATTCCAAGCAGGGATTGAGTTGCCATGGCGATGGGCACAATGGGCAGGGGGGTGAAGTCACCCGCTTCCCAGGCTCCAGTTAACCCCCCCCCACCCACACACAGCTCCCCTGCTCTGGCCCCCCACAGGCCCAGGCACCTTAAAGGAGAAAGGACCTGGGGTGGGGGTGGGAGAGAAGTACACACACAGCTAGCTACTTGGCTATGGTGAGTAATGTTTGTGTTCGGGCAAGTCTCATCTGCTTACTTTTCTGACTTCCAGGGTTTCCTAAGGTCAGCAGTTTCATCTCTCCTTCTTTTCCCTCCCTACCTCACTGAATCTAGGTATTTGTAATGGTAACAAATGCTGTCTGAACTGAACCTTGTGTGGAAGTTGTGTTATGTGGACGTGGCCACTGACTGAGTTTCCTAATAGGCTAGGGTTTACTGACTTTTAAGTGTGTGCTAAGGAAGTGTAAGTTAGAGAAGCCTTAGTCCTGGTATTAACATTTAGCATTGGATCGGAAATTAGTAAAACTGGAGTCTAGGCTCTGGCTCTGATTTCCTTATCTTTGAAAGGAGTATGATGAACTTAGATAACTAAAATCCCTTTCCTGTCTAAATTTCTAATTCCAGTTTGCCAAGGGCAGGCAGGGCCAACTGGCTAAGGAGGCATGACAAGTTGCCAGCTTGTGCCTAGCCTAGAAGAGGGGCTGTATGGTAGATGATAATGTAGGGTTCTCGGAGGAAGGACTCGGTCTCTTCTTCTCTCACCGGATATATCCAACTTGAGGTCTGTGAAGCAGCTGCCATCTGTAGGAAGTCTTGTCCCGCCAGCCCACATTTCGTGGATCCGTCCACAATAGGCGAACTTGCTCTGGTGTGTGGCCTGTATGCCACAGGGCATTTCGGAGGTGCTCACCTGGCCCAGACACCGACTTCACTGCCTGAGAGAGGGAGTAGAGTGAAGAACGATGGGTTCCATAAATTTGAAGGGCAAAGGAAGATGTGTCAGAAGAATCACTTGGGGAATAGAGTATTGATCATGGAAAGAAAATGGACTAGGAAGAATTGAGAAAACAGGACTAGCAGTTTCTGAGATTGATTCCCAATCCTATAGGGTGGGGCTGGAGAGGGAGGGGGGTAGGGAAGGGCAGGGAAGGGAAAGGTCATGGGTCAACTACAGGAAGGCCTAGACTGCCTGAGCCTGGGTTTGAAAGGACAGGTTGGAGGACCTTGAGCTGCAGGCCAGGTTGGGCTACAGCGCGGAAGGGTGTAGCCTGCCAGTAAGTTTGCTCTGTCTGCTTCCACATCACTACATAGAAGCGGCCACTATCTTGGTAGCTGAAGAGAAAACCAGCATAGTCATCATCTGTCACTGTGTTCACGTGGAAGGTGCCCTCGAAGTCCACTCCATTGAAGGCGGTGTACCCTGGGGTGGGGGGGGAGGAGAAGAGATACTTCCTCACTGTTGGTCACTTGCACCACTTGGTGGTGGCAGAAAGAGGTCACTAGGGACCATCGTGGAGTTGGGCCCAGAGATAGGCCACTTACTGCATTACCCTGACATTATCAGCCTAACTCCTCTGACTTTTTCCTTTGCCCTCTAATTCCCCTTCTTTCTCTTATCCATACCTCCCTTGTTTCTTTCCTGCCCCGCCCCACCTGCCCAACTTCATGACCACCCACTCCTAGGTTATTGAAAAGGATGGCCAGTACCTACCAACAGCCAGGCCAGGGTCACTGTTCATAGTCTGAACAATTTCCATACCCTGTGGAGAAGAAACAAGGTACTTAATCCTGGCGTTCCCCTTCTCTTCCCTTCCAGGCTTATGAGGCCTGAGGAACTCAGAAACCCCACCAGGGATGTGTACCTGGTTGAGTACAACCCAATTTGGGTCAATCTGGGCATCCCCCTCAGGATCCAGGACTACAGTCTGATAAGCCCGGAAGTCAGTGAGTGTCACTTCAGCACTCTCAGGACACACGTCAAGGGGATCAGCCACCGCATCATTGTCGAAGTCATCTTCACACACGTCCCCCACGCCATTGCCTAAGCACATATGATTCAGGGCATAATACTTCCTACTCTGAGCCATAGCACTGTGCCCTCCCCAAACCCTGCCTCTGGATCAGACCCAGGTTGGGCATGCGTTCCCCCAACTTCCCTCCATTTTCCCCCTCCCCATTCTCAAGCATAGGAGGGCTTGTATTTATCCATTCCTAATTTCCCAGGAAAGCTAACTTGTAATAGGATCTATACTGAACCAAGCCCTCACCATCTGAGTCCTTCTGGTTGGGGTTAGGCACCAGCCTACAGTTGTCAGGACCAGGGGGCACATAATCTGGGACCCCATCATTGTCATCGTCTCCATCACACTCATCACCCTGTCCATCATTGTCTGAATCAAGCTGGGAGCTGTTGGGTATCTGGGGGCAGTTGTCCTTGGTATCCTGGTGCCCATCACCATCACTGCCCGTTAGAGAGACGACACACAGTAGTACATCTTACATGCTTTCTACTCCTTTGGTTTGGATTTCTCTGAGCCCAGACCTTCCCTGGTTCATTTTCCATCCCTCCCACTGCAGTTAGAAATGAAGATGATGAAGTCCTATGGGAAGCAGCTGGTTTTAAGGGCAGCAACCGAAGCAGAAAGGATGAAGAACAGATTCCAGGAATTATCCTCAGCTCAGCAGTGTTAAGAAAGGATTAAAACTGCAGAATGAGAAAATTTGAAAGGATCCTGAAGAAGAGAGGAGAATCCCCAGGAGACCTATCTGTTGGCCAAGACCCTACCTGTCTTCGTTCGTGTCACAGACGTCCCCTACCAGGTCACTGTCTGCATCTGTCTGAGAGATAGGGGCCTGTTTTCACTTCTTGCCCTGGATAACCCCACTGAGTACTGGCTCCCTTCCTTGTTCCAGGCAAGAGGTTGACTCTGTTCTAGCTCCAGCCTCTGCTCTGCCCACATGCCCACATCCCTCTCCCTCTCCCTTTCTCCTGTACCTGGGTGGGATTACTCATTTCTGGGCAGCTGTCACAAGCATCCCCCACCCCATCCTCGTCCCGATCTGTCTGCAGGGGGTTAGGGACTTTTGGGCAATTGTCCAGCCCATTAGGGATTCCTAGAGGAGAGAGTCAAGAGAAATAAAAGTCACCTCAAGACTAAACACACTCCCTCCCCTGACAAAAGCCAATGCCTCCATGCTGTCTGTCACTCCAGAAGAACCATGTACCTGTCTCTGGCTAGTGAGGGAAGGGCTTTCCAAGGCTAGTTTCCACCCTGGCTCCAATCTCCTGTATCCTAGATACCCTCCCTCTACTCCCTTCTGTCCCCCTCCCCCAAATCCATCACTACCCCCTATTCAAGATCAATTATAAGACCAACCCAAACACACTCTCTCTCCACTCTACCAGTCCACAGCATTCCTATCACTATCATTCTCAGATATACCAGACCAGGCCTCTCCAAATTATCCCCATTGGAGCTGTCATCACAGGCCTCCTTCCCTCCCTCCAAGTTCTTCCCTTCTTCCTTCTCTTCCCCTCTCCCTTCCTGTCATTCCTGAACAAAGTGACACTTTCCACCCCCTTTTATTTCTGAACCTCCTCCGCACCATCCCCATCCACATCGTTGTCACAAGCGTCCCCTTCCCCGTTGCTGTCTGTGTCCTTCTGGTCATTGTTAGGTACATTGGGACAGTTGTCACAGGCATCACCAAATGAATCCGTGTCTGAGTTCTGCTGGTCTTTGTTGGGAAACAGCCGACAGTTATCCTGGGGGGGACAGGAGGAAGGGTTGAACCTTTGTTAGTCCAGGCAGTTACACCCATACACCCAACCAGGGCTTTGAGCACTATCACAGGAGAGATACCCTGGGGCTTGCTAGGCCTATTGCCTCTTGCTCCAGGGCCACTGCCCACAAACCCAACCCTCAGCACCCTCTTCTGACCCAGTCTTCTCAGTCCCTTCCTCACCAAGTTTGATGATGCCCCTTTTCTAGTTGGTCACAGCAAATCACAAGATCATAAAATTGAGAGCAAGAAGGAACCTGAGAGACCATTATATTCAACTTCTTTATCACCCAGATGAGAAACTCAGGCCCAGAGAAAGTTTGCTCATGGCCACAGAAGTATAATTGGAGGAACTGAGGTTTTTCAGCTTAAAGAAGAGAGAGGTCAAGAACAGTATTAGTGGAACAGAATGAGGAAATAGGATGTGTTTGGAGGAACAGAACATAAAGAGGGGGACAGAGGTGACAAAGGATAGGGCTATGAAAAGCCTGGAGGGACTAGAGGCTCAGGAAGTAGGGATCAAGAGATAAAGAGCCCAGAGGAACCTCCACATTCTTGATTCCGTCACCATCAGCATCATCATCACACTGGTCACCCACTCCATCATTGTCGGCATCCTCCTGCCCGGAATTGGGTGTCAAGAGGCAATTGTCCTGAACAGGAAGTAGAATTATGACTTTAGAGTTCACAAAGTGTTTTTACATCCATTGTCTCATGTGATTCAGGCAGGGCAGCCATTATGATCTCTATCTTAACCAATAAGAAAACTAGCCTAGAGAGGTACTGTGATTTGTCCAAGGGCACACAGCAGGTAATAGGGATGGTACCGGAACTCAGACCCCAGCCCCAACCCCGACTTCACTGTCCCATGCTCACCATACCCACCTGCTTACAGTGTTTGTTGTTATCCATGCAGGGCAGGGCCTGGTCTGGGTAGCCATCGATGTCAGTGTCTGGACCACAGACATTCCCATTCCCTGCCCACCCTATGTTGCACTAGGATGGGATGCAGAAAAATAGGGTTTCAGATGGAGATTTCCAGAAACAATAATTTGTATTTGAAATTTATAAAGAACAATAACAATATTTGTGATCGTGATCCTCATTTTACAAAATAGAAAGCGGGCTCAGAGAAGTGACTTTCCCAGGATCTCGCAGCTAGAGCTTGTCAGAACCGGATGTTGGAATCCAGAGCCCTCCTGGGTCACCGGGATCCTAAAACTCCCTCTTGCCCTCCAGACCCACCCCTCTCTCCATCTCGTGTCCAGGTCTTTCCCTCTCCCAGGCCTATCCTTACCACATGTCCTACCCCCTTTCCAGCTCCCACTCCTCAGTCCCCTCCATGTCCCCCAGAGTCTCACTCTCCTTTCTTTCTCCCTCTCTCTGGCTTACCGAACAAGACACAGCGCCATTGCGCTCGAACAGACAGTGAGCATGGACATGGCAGGGGTTGCGTGCTGGACTTTGACAGGCCCGGGCCGGGAGACAGCCCTGGCTCTGGTTACCCAGGAAACCTGAACGGCATGGACCACACTGGAAGGAACCCTGAGAGTAAAGGAGCGACGGGGGAGCGTCAGTCGGTAAGGAAGCGAACATTCACTGCCAGGCATTTTTGTGGCAGGGGAACATGGTGTTGCTTCATTAAGGAGGGATAAAAGGATATTATGCCATTCTGGCAGGAGCAGGAAATTGGAAAGATGGCCCTTCCCGTTGCCTCTATCAGTCCTAAAGTTCAGAAACAGAGAGAGCACCTTGGAAGCTCTCCTGAAGGGGCGGACGGGAACGATGGAAAATTAGTATTCTTTTCTTCTCTGCCCCCAGTAACGGTGACATTGCCTCTCCTTCTCTGCCCCTTTCTCTCCACCTGCCATTTGAAGGCTTACTACAGAGCACTTTTACATATCCCTAATAGCAATAATAACAACCAACATTTGTATACTATGTGCCTACTATGCGCCAGGGACTTTACAATATTATCTCGTCTTACAACAGCCCAGGGAAATTGGTGCTATTATTATCCCCATTTTACAGATGAGGCAAACAAAGGTTCAGTGACTTGCCCAGGGTCACATGGCTAGTTAAGTATTTGAAGGTGGATTTGAACTCAGATCCTGATTCCAGGCCCAGTGCTCTATTGACTGGCCGCCTAGCTGACCGTCATAAGAACCACATTACATAGGTACCACATGTGGTCTTATTCCCATTTTGCATATAGAGAAACTGAGGCTTAGAGAGGTTAGGTGCCTTGCCCCTGGTTACACAAGTAATATGCATCAGGAACAGGATTTGAAGCCAGGTCTCTCCCAACTACAAATCTGTCACCCTCTCTGTTACGTGGGGCTGCGTCTCACCAACTTACCACAGTATTTGTGCAGACAGAATTGGGGTCGCAGCCACCATTGTTGCCATCATTACATTCATCCACATCATTGCAGACCTGGAGGAACCAAGGGGGTTAGATTTAGTGAGACCCAACCAGCAGGGCTAAGGCACTGGGAGGCAAAGGCTGAGGAGCAGTCAAGAGAGATAGTTTCCCAATCATGCAAATAAGCCTATAAGTCACATCTAGGTGACTTCAGGAGGTCAGTGCTGTAACCCCTGGACAAGCCCCCCACCTTAGAGCTGAGCCACACGGCCCACCTTCCTAACCTGTTTGCTGGCACGAGCATAGTCAATGCCCACACCAGACACCTGGGTCCCTTTATACCCTTGAGGACAGGCCTCACAGTGAAATCCTGGCATGGTGTTGATACATTTGGAGCCTGGAAAGCAGGGATCTGCATGGGCACACTGAAGGAAAGGACAGGAGGAGGTGTCACCTTAGATAAGTTGCCCAAAGCCTCTAGACCTCTCCCAGCTCAATGCTCCGTATCCTCCCCTATTCCTCTGCCTCTTCATGCATCTGGCCTTTTTCCTGTATTCTTTTAATCCTGTCCTTTTAGCGCCTGCACCCTATAATCAGCCCCCTCCCAATTCTTCCAGTTTTCTGCTTATTGCACCCAAACCTTTTTCCTATTTCTCTGGTCTTTCTCACCCTATTCTTTCATTCTCTCCCCTGTGTCATTCAAGCGCCTGCCCTTTCCTGGTTTTCTTTATTGTTCCAGCTCCCTTTGTATCCCTTCAACATCTACCCCATCCCCTTCAGTCCCCCTTCTTTATCCCTTAACTCTTTAGCCCTCTTACCACCTAGTATTTGCCTTCCCTTTTTTCTTATGCCCTTCATCATTTATTTCCCTGCTTGTCCCTTTGCCATCCTTAACCTTCTCCCCCTCACCTCATTTATATCAGTACAGTGGGTGCCATTGCCCTGAAGACCAGGGGGGCAAGGCCCACACCGGTAGCCTGGGTACTCGTAGACCTCCATGCAGTCCACACCACGGAAGCAGGGACTTGGGCTACAGTGGGAACGTTGCTCGTGGAAGCCTGGGGGATGGGCATCATCAGGAGCCACCAAGAAGGGCACCATGGGGTAGGGGGAAGTTGAGAGGATTAGGGGTAACAAAGGGGACTAATGGGCAGAAAGCTGTGTGAGATAAATAGCAGGACTGGGACCACAGGAGTATGGAGGACAGGGGCAAATTTGCTGGAGGAGACAGAGCAGCCATACCTAAGTCCCTCCCCAGGCCCTCCCACTCACCGCACACCTGACACTCCATGATGGTGTTTCTGATCAAGGACATCTCCTTAACCTGGAAAAAAAAAAGGAGGACAGGAGGAGTGGTCAACACTGGCACATCCCCACTTCCTAACCCTCTGCCTGGCTCTGGCCTCTAACCTGGTCCCGGATGTCCTCTCGAAGCTCAACCAAGATCTGGTTGAAGAGGGTAAGCTGGGTGACTAGTGCCTTGGTCTGTTCACCTGTGGAGAAATGGGATGGTATCAAGTCTCAAAACTGTGTGCACTAGGCATATGGCTTGTTAGTCACTGAATCACCCAAGATACACCCAAGGATATAACTTGGACATTAATTTATCCATTATTTCTTAATCCATCATTTTTTAATCCATCATTAATCCATGGGCCCAACCACTGATTACACACACACACACACACACAATGATCTTGCCTCAGGCATCCCCAGTGCCCACATTGTCACCCTTCCTTGCTCACCTAGGATAGAGTGAAGTACTCCAGTCACTAGAGGAGAGAAGACAACATAGTAAGAAGAGAGAACCATCATGGGATAGCACATCTAGAAAGGGGATAGAGGAAGCAATAGAGAATGGATTGGGAAGATGGGCATGTGGACATAAAAGATACTGGGAAAGCTTGGGAAGATGGGCATGTGGACATAAAACAAACACTGGGAAAGCTTTGAGTTTGGATCATGACTTATGAGGGTCAGAAAGGACAGAACTGGGCCTAGGATACAGCATCTTACTTGGGATAACTGCCTAAGTCCCTATACTTTGGGGGGCTCCACCCATTGCAGGGTTTAGGCAGCTGGAAAGTTACTAAGGGAAGCAGATGTCTAGAGGAGGAGGAGGAGGAGGAGGAGGACGCAATAGCAGTATCTAACCAGCTGATGGTTTTTAAAAAGAGAGAGATGAATTTATGGTTACATACACTCATACTATCACCAAAATATCTCTTTTCCCATCTCCCTATTGGCTTTCACATTTCCCATATCAAGTTGGATGTTGCCCTTTCTTTTAAAATTCTTTTGTCCTTCTAAGCTTCCTTTGGTATTCATTATAACCTGATGCTGCTTGAATAAAAATATTGGAGAATAAGAACCACAGAGGATAATTTACCTTGGGCCCCACACCACTTAGATGTAGCCCTTTTGAGGTTATAAAGTCAGAAGTAACGAGATTACAGAGTCAGAAACCAAGAGAAAAGGAAAGCAGGAGAGGCTAAATATTAGGGGAGATGTGTGTCAAGGAAACTGGCAATCAAGAGATCCAGAATCCATGAGAGTCAAGGATCATGGGATCAAAGATCCAAAGGCAGTGTATCACCTGCATTATGAATCGACTCCTCATCCCCTTGGAATGGACATTCACTCAGTGCCCCGACTCGGGCCATTGATCCCCCCAGAATCATTTTCATGGACTCTATGAAGCCCTGGTGGGGCAGGAAGAGAGCAAGACTAGCCATCAGTTCTCATTTTGTTGCTTTCCCCCCCACACCAAAGTCCTCCCTCTACTCACCTGCATTCTCAGATAAGCCTTCTGGCCAGTCCGAACCTCTAGCCCTTCAACTTCAGCAGGAGGAATAGGAGCCAATGCGGGGAGCCCAGCATGCTGGTCACCTAGCTTACAGTCCACATAGAGCTGTAGAGCAGGGCTAGGCCGGGAAGGGCCACGGAGGCGCAATAGGGCAGTGTGGGTACGTCCATCTGCCAGGCCCACTTGCTGTAGGTTCACTGCATGTACTTTTCCATCCTCCCGCTGGTACCGAACCAACACTGCCCAGGAAGGATAGGGTCAGTATGTGCTACTGTTTTCCACTCCAATGGTGAACAGTGGTTAAGTGTTACTTGGATATCATCAGATTGCCTTTTAGAGCTGCCATCATTTGAAGGTTAGAAATTCCTCTTCCCCCGCCCCATCAGATTTCTGCTTCCAATAGGAAAGTGAGAATGAGGTTCTGTACCCACTGAACCCTACCCTTCACGCGCCTTCCGGGGATCATAATATATATCCCTCTGGGACATGAAAGCTCCCCAGCAAAAGAGGTCTTTCTCCTCTCAATCCCCAGTGTTCATCTTGCTATTTGAATACTCTCTCAGGCATTTGAAATGCCCCTGGATGACCTTGGGAACTTAACAAGAAGGTACTCAAGACTGATCCCTGGCCAGTCAGCTAAGGCTTTGTTCCCCAACAGGATATAAAAGTATAGAGGTTGGGTTGAAAATACTCAATGTTGATCAAACACTTCCACCACTGGTCACCCTGCTGTGGGAAAGATGGCGCCTATGGGTTACCTCTGTTGATCTTGCCCACAATGGAGGCTTCCAGCCAACGAGTATTGTCACGGCGAGAGTAGAGGCCAAAGAGAACACCACCCTGTTTGGGAGGCAGCCGGAAAGTAGACAGAAGGTAGATATCCCCAGCTGTCAGTAGGGCTGTCCGGATTTTCTCTGCCATGGCCACCATCTGCCGAGACTCACCCATAGTCAGCAGGTCAATCACTGCCAAGGTAGAACGCAGCAGAATCAGAGTCTGGCTCCAAGTGCAGAGGTACAGGTTCCATCTTTAGAGATCCTCAGCCTCCCCCTGGGCTCCTCTGAGTGCTGCTGGCAGTGGATCCAGAGGTTGGTGTCCTCTTAAAACACATTGCCCTCCTCTGTTAAGGGTTCTAATTGCAAATTGGAATACCAAACGCAGAGGTGAGGCAATCTAGAGATGTTCCCAGTAGGTGGCACCAAGGAGCCACTATCCCTAGACCAGGGAAAAGTGGGCACCTGGTGCCCACTGTGCCAAGTTATATTTTCTCCCCAAAGCACGCTTTCGGTTCATTTTGATCCTGTCCTACTCTCTGGAGTTCAATACAAGTATTTAGGATAAAGAATAGTTGCTCCATGATATCTCCTCCACCAAGCTATCTGGTCAGCTTCCCCCTCCCACTGGAGAGATCCAGGACCACAGCTCTTCCAGCTGCTATGTCCTGTGGCTAATCTGTGGTTTCTACTCAAACTGAGGAAAGAATCTGTATCTGTGTCGTCCTCCCCACCCCCCACCTCTCCCACACCCATGGGCACTCAGCCCATCCTACCACCAGACCTCCCGGAGAGTAGGGACCTCCACCCTCCCCTTTCTCAGGAGCAACCAGGACCACAGGGACAGAGTGGTGCAGTAGATGGACACCAGGACCAATCTCTGTCTGCACCAGAGTCTGCTTCCAAAATGCTCTCCTATCTCCTTGAGGGTATTCATAAATTAAAATGTCACCCTACAGGCAATCAATTCCTGGCATCCCCTGAGCTTCCTGCCCTGGCATCATACCTGGCCTTAGCTGATGCCCCTCTCCTACCCATCATTCTCTCAACTCTAGATAGTTTGTTCTCTCCTGTCCATCTCTGCCCCTGCTTCATGTCTCCGCCACTCACGCGTTCCCAGCTCCTCGAGTCAGGAGCATGAAGGGTGGGGAGACTGGCTGGGAAGGGGCAAAGGGATGTAGAGGCAGGCTTACCCTGAAGGTCCTGACTAGCAGAGGCAAAGGAGCAGAGGAGGAGAAGAGCCAGGGGCCCCCGAAGTTCCTGCGTCTCCATGCCGATGAGCCGGCTCACAACCCCAGGAGCTGGGAGGGGAAAGGCAAGGCGGAGGGAGGGGAGGGGAGGGGGGGCGGAGGAACGGAGCAGGGGGAGCCAGCAGGGCGAGGGAGGGGGGGCAGGAACAAAGAACTGCCAATCAACCTTGAAGCATCCCTAGCTCTATAACTCCAGGGGCTCGTAGGAAGAAAACCAGAGGCCTCTCAGCTACAAAGTTTTTGCTCACCTCTCCCGCCAACCCCTTGGCACTTTCTCCCAGAGTTTTCACTTTCTCCTTCACATATGTTCCTGGGGAATCCCACTCTCCCTAGTGTTCCTATCACTCGGGGGATGTTGATCTGTCTCTTAGACAGCCAGACTTTTTAGAAGGTTGTAGTAGCTAGCAGGGAGCAATGCTAAAGAAACTGTGGACATTATTCCACTCCTGGCATGAGAATATGCCAGGGCAATGGCAGTGACTAGCCAGTCTTAGGGATGCTCACAAACTGGAGGTTGTTAACTCACCATGTTAAGATGGGGAGACAGGGAGACAAGTTGGAGCCTGGAAGGGTCATAGGGGTGGTACAGAAGAAGAGGACTGGGGGGTGGGGTGGGGTGGGGTGGGGGACTTGTAAGCCAAAAGTCGAGAAGAGAGGGGAACTTCAAGGAAGGGGAAGACATCAGAGCCCGATGGAGGGGAACTGGAAATCTTTTGAATTTGGAAGGTGAGGGACATGGGGACCGGGAAACAAGGTGGAGGGTTGGGACTGGTGTGGGGGGAACCGGGGAGAAGCTTCTGTTTCCAAGGCAACAGTCCACGAGCCCTCCCCCTCTCCTACCCCCTCATCACGCCCAGCCTCCGGGCCAGGCCACCGCCCCTGTTTTGTTTCCATGGAGACAAGGAGCGCGGGCTGCTCCAAACATAACGCGCCACGGAAAGCATGCAGCTCGGGGGACCCCCCCGCGCCCCGCCTCGGGGGCAGCCTCCTCCGGGGGCCCGGGGCACCCGAGGCCACAGAAGCCCCTCCTTCCAACAGAAGAAGAGCTGGGGCTTATTCCTAGTGAAAGACGGCGAGCAACAACGCAGCCCCGGGGCCAAGGGAGGCCCCCCTCCAACTCAGACCAGGATCTCGGCCCGGAGCCCGGGCCATTCCTCACAGCGGACTCCCAGTCTCCATTTCCAAGGCCTTTCCCCCTCTCCTTCCCTCAGCTCCTCCCCGGACCGAGCCCCCCACTTCCTTGGACACCGAAGCCCCTCCCCCGCCCCATTTCGTAGCCCCTCCCCAAAGCGAGCCCACCACCACCAAGAACACAAGGGCCGCTCCCCGGCCCCTCCCCGTAGCCCCTCCCCGAAGCGAACCCCCCACCACCATGAACATCGAAGCCGCTCCCCCGCTCCGCCCTGTAGCCCCTCCCCGAAGCGAACCCCCCACCACCATGAACATCGAAGCCGCTCCCCCGCCCTGCCCCGTAGCCCCTCCCCGAAGCGAGCCCCCCACCACCATAAACATCGAAGCCGCTCCCCCGCCCCGCCCCGTAGCCCCTCCCCGAAGCGAGCCCCCCACCATCAGGGACACCGCAGCCCCTCCCCCGGGCGGCTTCTCTTCGCCTCGGCTCGTAGCCACGCCCCCCCCAAGGTTTCGGCCCAGCCTCCTGGGTGCCCCGCCCCCTTCTTCCACCGGGCCCCTGAGAAGGCCTACCCCGCCCACTGTAGCTCGGCGAGCTCGCAGCTGCTTCCGGGACAGAGGGCAGAAAAGATGGCGGCGCCCATGGAACTGTACTGCTGGGCTGGGGGCTGGGGCTTGCCGTCCGTGGACCTGGAGAGCCTCGTGGTGCTGGTGAGGGCGGGAACCCCGCTGGGCCGAAGAGCCGGGGCCGCTCTGGGGCTGGGGAGGTGAGCCTGAGGTCGGAAGCGAGAGACCCGGCGCGGGTGGCATGGGGGAAACTGAGGCAGGAGGTAAGCGTGCGGAGGCCGAGGTGGGCATCCGTGACTCCCGCCCCGCCGCGCGGTCCAGTGGAAGGGGAACCGGAGCAGTGAAATCCCGCCTCTGCCTTCTTACTCACTGCATGACCTTGGTAAAGGGGATTCCCCTTCCAGGGCCCCAGTTTCCGCATCTACAAAGTATTTGAACTAGAATCTAGTGCCCAGGTGATCATCCGGCTACTACCACGCGGTCTCTGAGAACCCTTACCCCACAGCCGGGTAGACCCCAGGGCTGGGAGTCTGCAGACCCAGGTTCAGATCCCGGCACTACCATTTGCCGGCCTCATGACCTTGCCTTTGCCTCTGTCGGCCTTGGTTTCTTCTGTAAAAGGAGGGGGTTCAGCCAATAAGATTCCCCGGGTCTGATAGAGAACGAACCACGTGTCTGGAGTTAGTACTAGAAGCCTTGTGTTTTAGTGCAAATAGCCAGTCTCGACTCTGCCAGTCACTAGGCGGGTGACTGTAGGGGGATGACGGGAATGCCCAGACCTGAGTTTCATCATATGTAGAATGAAGGAGTTGAGAGGCCGTGTGATAAGTAGGTGACTTCTGGAAGTAATCCTGCCTCCAACACATACCAGCCTCTGGTGATGATAAGCTGCAGTGGAGTTGCAGAACTGCACTGGTAGAGAGAATTTCCAGAACAAGAACGTGCTGCACCTATGAAATCATAGATCCATTAAGGACCCTCAAAATGGGGTTAGAACTAAGACGATCCATGAAGTCATTTCCGTCTGTAAATCCTCTCATACTTCAGAGCCCACACATGTTCTAACCCTGGGCCCAACCTCAGATATTATCATTCTTCACCAAAAAAAAGCATTCACATGTTGTCTATGAAGAGACACAGGCCCTGGCCTAGGTCCCAGACCATTGTCTCCCTTTCCCTGTCATGGCAGTGCCTTCCTTCTACCCCTCCTGGTACATCCTAAGTTATTCTGAGCCATCCCTCTTGATGGGCACTGCTTCACTGCCTCCTCCCTTCCTTCCCTGCAGACCTATGCCAGATTCACTGGGGCCCCTCTCAAGGTACACAAGATCACCAACCCCTGGAGGAGCCCCTCAGGTACCCACCGATACCAAATGGTTGGCTGGGAGGGTTGGGGTGGGATGTACTTCAGAGGAGAAGAGATGGAAGGGAATCAGAATGTGTTTGTAAAGAGAGCTTCTAGGTTGGGCTTCACTTCCCCCACCCCATCCAATCTCCTACAGGCCTTGGAATTTTGCAGACTTCACTTTAGTTTGCACTTATATTCTTTGTGCACAAATACTTCCATAACCCTGTCTTTCTCTTTCTATACCAGGAACCCTGCCTGCCCTCCGCACGAGTGACGCTGGGGTCATCTCACAGCCACATAAGATCATCACTCATCTAAGGAAACAGGTCGGGTGCAGGCGTTCTGAGCCAAAGGGATATTGGTGGTGGGTTGGACAGAATACTTGTCCTCCATTTTCAGTTTTGCTTTTTCTAAGAGTGGAGGGATTGAGGGAATAACAGAGGGTTTGTGAACTAAGGATGAAAGCAAATGAGAAGGAAATTGGGTCTTAAGATCTTTGGGAGCCAAAGATAAGACTTGGGTCCAGAACCAAAAGGATTGGAAAAGGGATCGTACAGGGTGAGTAGGAAAGGTTCAGACTTAGAGTAGATAAAGCCCTAGGGGAAGGTATGAAGAGGAAAGAGTCTTTGGCTTGGTGTGAGGTGGCTAAATTTTAGCAAAGAGTCAAGCATGATAGTCAGGGAAATCTAAAGCCACTCACTTGTTCTCTGGTATTAGGATGACTATGCAGATTTGTTACAAGGATTTTATTTTTTTCAGTGGGGGTAGGGGGAGGTTGAAGGGAGAAAAAATATATGTGTGGTAGTGGGGAAAAAATTAAAAACAAAGAAGATTGTGGCTTAAAGGGTGAAAGTATGGGTGGCGCTCCTTCCATTCTGCCACATTAGGGTCCCCTGGGCTCCTGAGGAGATATGGAGACAAACCTGTCCCTGGGTATTGCTCTGGCCTCTTTGTGGTATTTATATGAGTGTGAGGAGAGGCAGGCTGCTGTCAAAGAGGAGCCTCCAGTAGGCATAGTGCCAGCTTTCCGAGGAAACTCTGGGAGCCACTCCGAGTTTGTGGCTGGGCCTCCCCCCTCCAACAGGCGCAAGGCCCTGTCGGCTGGCAAGTTCTAAGGGGTGGGCACTCTGCCAACACCAACAGGCCACTGGCCAGGTCCAGACGTGGGGGCCATAGGGAAGGGGAAATGTCTTCGCTCCAAACCCAGAGCTATCCCAGGGTTTACCTTGTGGGATAACTGGGAGACGTTGTTAGGGGAAGTCTGGGGGAACTAGGCTTAGGTGCTCCCCTAATATCCACTTCATGACTGCTTCCTCCACAGAAATACAATGCAGACTATGATCTTTCAGCCCGGCAGGGGGCAGATACCTTGGCCTTCATGTCACTGCTTGAGGAGAAGTTGCTGCCTGTTTTGGTGAGAATGCCTGTACTTTTGAAGTACCCACTGGTCTGGCCCCCAATCCCATTTTCCCACTACCTCACAAAGACCTAAGGGACTAGATAGGCCAGAGAGATGCCAAGAACACAATGCAGATATCCTTGGAGATGGAACCACCTCGATGCCTGGACAATGATTGTCCCCTTCCTCCCTTCCTGTTCCTTTCTAGATCCACACTTTCTGGGCTGATGCCAAAAACTATGTGGAACTGACTCGAAAGTGGTACGCCGAAGCCATGCCCTTCCCCCTCAACCTGTTCTTACCAGGCCGAATGCAGAAGAAACACCTAGAGCGGCTCCAGCTTTTATGTGGGGAGCAGAGGCCCATGGAGGAGGAGGAAGTAGAGAAGGAGGTGCCTTTGGGGAAGGGGTTACAGGGAGGTAGGGAGGTCTCAAGTTTGGGGGGCCAGGGCTGGCTGGGTCGAGGATGCTGAGTGGAGATGTGGGGTTACATTGCCAAAGAGGTGAGACTACCTGTGCCTTTATTCCTGAGGCTGCCCCATTCTCTGTGCCGTTCCCTTCCCCCCTGCCCTTAGCTGTATCAAGAGGCCCGGGAATGCCTGACCCTGCTGTCTCAGCGCCTGGGCTCCCAGAAGTTCTTCTTTGGAGACTCGTGAGTCTGAGCCTAGAGAGGCATTTGGGGAAGGGGCAGAGGTGGGCAAGGACCTATGAGAAGGAGGTTTGGGAGGATCAAGGAGGGGGGTGGGCTAATTTGGAGACCACAAGGCTCTTTGCCTGGTCATGAGTGAGTAACAGAAGGATGCTTGTATGGGCAAAAGGAGGAAGGACTTTGGGGTGGGATGGGGCCAGAAGTGGATAAGCAGGGATTGTGGTGGGGTGTGGGAAAAGGATAAGACACCCTGTCTCCTTCCTGGGGGGCCAGGTTATTTGAGGTAAGCATAAGCTCTGGGTGACAGTGGGTCTGTATGTAGGACCAGGGAATCCGTTCTGGTGGGGAGAGGGTTGTGTAGCCAACCAGGACCATGGAGCCGTAATTTAACAGGGTTGTAGCCCTACTCAATGTGCCCTTTATGCAGTGTTGGGACAGAGCCCCATTCAGGGCTCACCCACCACCAGTACCTGGGCGACTGAACATGTATCTAAGATTTTGTGTGCATTCCTGTCTCCCTAAGTCTTGCTTCTGCCCCAGGTCTGGCCCTGACAGCTCACCCCAGGCTTACTTATGGCTTTATTCTCTCTCAACATCTCCATTTTCACCCAGTCTCTGTATTTCCCTGATTTTCTGTCTCACTTCTGCCCCAGTCCTGCCTCCCTGGATGCCTTTGTCTTTAGCTATGTGGCCCTGCTGCTTCAGGCTAAGCTGCCTAATGGAAAACTACAGGCCCATGTTCGAGGGCTGACCAACTTGTGTGCTTACTGCACCCACATCCTCAGTCTCTACTTTCCTTGGGATGGAGGTGAGATGGAAGGCCATTGGCAGAAGGGCACAGTATGCAAAACCTTTGTCTTCTGACCCCATTGTTCACTTGCCATTCTTCTCCTCCTCTTCCTCTCTCTCAGCTGAAGCACCACCGCCACGCCCAACACCTTCAGCTTCAGAGTCAGATGAAGAACCGTACCGGCGAAGAGAGCAAATTCTGTCAGTGTTGGCCGGCTTGGCAGCCATGGTGGGCTATGCCCTGCTCAGTGGCATTGTCTCTATACAGAGGGCAGCTCCTACTCGAACATCAGGCACCCGGGCCTTGGGTATTGCTGAGGAAGAGGAGGACGAATGACATCCTGATGTTCCTTGAACTGACTTTTCTACTGCTGTGCATTCCAAATGGCTGCTGTCTGTCCCCGTTTTGGGTACTTCCAGAGATGGGGTGGCCATCTCCCCGCCCTGGAATAAATTTGCTCACAGTGGCCTGGTGTCAGAGAGTCTCTCCCTTTAGTGCCCTGCATGGTCCTTGGTTATGAGCACCAGAGATTCCTCCTCCAGAGTACCCAGCTTCCTTAACCACCCTGTGTCTCTGGGAAAGCGCTCTTTTCCTCACTTCACTTGTCTGGTTTCCCTACCTTCCTGGTCTTTGCTGGTCTCAGCTCCATCTCTCATCTACCCTCTCCTCTGAATCCGCTGCTGTTTGTACAGACAGTGAGCTCACTCTGGGCACAGGGCCAGTTTCCATAGCCAGCACAGAGCACACACTCATACAGCATGCTGGAGGGGACTAGGGCTTCCCCCTCCCACTCCCCTAGAGGCCTCAAGCCCCTGGCACTGAGTAGAGGGGAGAGTGAGTCACCCAAACCACAGCTAAGCAGTTTAGAACTTCCCCTTACTTTCCTCCACCCCGCCCCCCCAACTTCAGGTCTCTCCAGTCAGAAGCAATGGGTGAGTTAGCTCCATCCTTTAATGCCCACTACCCAAGCACAGCTGCCCCTGTGCCCACTTCATTACTGGCGCTGCCAGAGGTATGTCTGAATGGAGTACGCAGGTGCCAAGGTCTGCATGAAGCCCACAGCAGGATCAGCGATGGTAAGAGGTTCGTCCTGGGAAGAGCTGGGGAAGAGAGGAACAAGTCAGAGAATGCTCCCCCTAGTGGGCACTGTTACCCTGGCTGCCCCGGAGCTCCACACAGTGCCCACCTTCTCCACCTACTCACCTATTGAGCACCACTAAGACAACAGCACCATCAGGGCGCAGTAAGGCCACTGTCTCCAGGCTGGTGTTCTGATTCGCATTCAGTCCTATCCTCTGGGAACCCTCAAGAATGAACTTGCTGGACACAAGACAGACAGCATCAGGGCTCCGACCCTCATCCATCTGGGCTGAGCTCCTAGCTGCTCTCTGAGAGGAAGTCCCCAACAGCTTCCTCCTCTGTGTCCAAGGAAACACAGCCCAGACAACAGACTGCTGGCCTTAGGGGCCAGAGGACCTGGCTTCAGATCCTGCTTCTTGATACTTATCTAGCTGTGTGGCCATGGGCAAGTCACCTAACTTCTCTGGGCCTATACAATGAGGAGGATAGACTAGAAGCTTCTCAAGTGCCTTCTAACTGTATGAACCCTTCCCTTCTGACTCTCAGAAGAACATGAATGGCCATTGGCCCAGCACCCTGAATATTCTGCTGAGACATACCCATCCATCCCAGGGCCTCTTTCCTGCATGGGCAGGCCAGGTACACAGCATGCCCACTCTTGATTGGATCCTGCTTCATAGAACCCTTCCACCACCAGCTCCTTCCTTTCCATCTCCTCCTCTCCCTCTCTCCCTCCCTCCTTCCCTCCTTCTCCCCCTCTCCCGTGCTCATCTACACACACCTTGCCAGCTCACCTGAAGTGTCCAAGATGGTAGAACATAGGCTGTTTGTAAAACTTGTCCTTGCCTATATCCACAATGATGGGGCTATCAACAAAGTTGCGCACCCAGTTGGGCCCCCCTTCAGGATTCAGGGCAAGGTTCCAGTCTGTCCATCCTACCACATGGTGGTTAAGATTCTATGCAGGGAGTGGGATGGAGACAAGGAAACAAAGACTCAGCCCTGAGACATATGAGAAGGCAATGAGGATCATGTCGGGGAGGCAAAAAGATAGCTGGTTCTGCCCTGAGTATCTGGGAAGAAGCCAGAAAATCATGGGGAAATTGAGATGAATGTAATTGCAGGGGCAAGAACAAAGATCTGGTGTTAAGATGGGGAACCTAGGTGTCCTAGAAATTACCATGGAAAATATAGTTGTGCAGAAGCAAAGAGAAAAATTTCTGTCCCAGGGCCCCCTGACTAACCAAGATTAGATATTAGGTATGAGGTTGTCAGTACTGGAGAAAAGAGAAATTGACTGTGAGATGAGCTAGACATAGGTGAGACTTACAGTGATGATGCTATGGCTGTATTGTGTCCCTCGGCTCCAGGAACCTAGCCGCACACTCTGTTCCCAAAACTTGGAACCCACGCAGGCCTCAGAAGCAAAGAGCATCACATCAGGGAACAACCGGTGTGTTTCCCCCAGTGTGACACTGGCTGGGGCCAAGAAATCCTGGTACCAGTGCACAGCTATCCCAGAGACATACTGAGCTGCCTTAGGGTCCTTCAGCACCTAGGAAAGGAAGAAGAAGGGGGCATAAAGAAGAGGGACTTTCTGAGAATAGAGATCCAGGAATATAATGAACAGAAGTGGGAAAACATGAATGTGTAGAATTGGGTGGGGGGACAAAGAGCAATCAATGATAGAACCCTAGGAAGGTCTGGCAACATCAAGATGACCAGCAAAAAGGTATCCTAAGGTTCTGGGACCTTAGGGACCAGAGAAGGGTACCCCAAAATCAAGGTATCTTGAGACGGGGGTCTTGGACTAAAAAGGACCCATATGATTTAGGTGGCTAAGGCCTTACCACCTGTGCCCAGTGGGGCAGTAGAAGGCGCTGGTCATCCAGTATTAGTAGTTTGGTGTCATGGTGAGCACTTTGAGCAAGGGCAGGGCCTAGATCAAGGGCAACAAAATCCCGCTGGAGTTCTGGAGTGAAGCCAAGGCATTGGAAGGGGTACCCACTTATCATTCCTGCTGAGGGTTCATTCTCTGCTGTCACTGCCCAAAACTTCAACTTATGTTCTGCATAGGCATCCAGGAACCTAAAGAGAGACACAGAACAAGAAAAATGGGGACCCCTACACTGGGATTTGAGAAGAAGTTCATGATGCATTGGAAAGGCTCAAAAAGTTAAATCTAGAAGATCTAGGAACTGGTAGGATAGGATAAGACATCACAGATTCAGAGATAAAAGAACCAGAGTGACAGGACAAATACGAAAGTATGCATGGGCTAACCTCTCCACTTCCCACCCCTGCCCAATACTTACTTGATAAAGTAGTTGGCCCAGGTCTGATGATACTTGTCCCCTGGTTTCCCCTTAAGTGACCCTTTCCCATTCACTGCCCCATTAGTCTTAAGCCAAGTAGGTGATGTCCAGGGGCTGGCAAAGAGCGAGGTAGGGCGTTGGGCCAGGGCCAGGGCTCGGTGAATAAGGGGAATCTGAAGGGACAGGCAGATAGTAAGGAACAGAGGTGAAGAAATTGACATAGTGACTGGCTTAACCAGTGTATCAGGCCCAGTCTTTGGTTCCTGCCCTCGTTCCTCCTTAACTACCTCGGGGTGGCGTAGGGTGGGGACCACGTAACTTCTAATAACTTCCTTAGCCTGATGCTTCTTTACCCTCAAGGAAGCAATGCCACTTTATGCCAACTATGCCCACCTTGAGCTTGGTGTCCTCCTCAGAGAGGCTGAAATTGTTCAACTGGAAGTCTTCAGGATGGTCAGCATAGGTATAGACACGGATGGAGAAGTCACAGCTGGCCATGGGCACTCGGATGATGTTATATTCAATGCCTGAGAAAGAGCAATGGCTCACATGGCCAGGTTGGGGGGAGGAGACCCCCAAAACCTGAACTGCAGCGCATGGAAGTCTAGTTTGGAAAACATGCATTTTGGATCAAGGCTTGTGGAACCCAAGTATACCTGGGAGAAAAGTAGGCCCAAGGACCCTCAGGAATTTATAGGATGAAGGAGAGGGTATGAATGTAGGGACATTGAGAAGGGAAGGAGGAATCCCCTGGGTCAAAGAAGCAGATAGATAGATAGAAGGATAGATATTTCCATAGAATCCCTTTCCCATACTCAAAATATCTCACCTTCTGAAGAAAAGTAAGACTTAAGGAGCAAGTCCTGGGCAGGAGGGGAAAGGGCTAGAATGTTGAGTGCAGTAGCATCAGTCATGGCCCCTCCAAAACCTTTTATCATCTGGAACTGTTGGTCCGGGCGAAGGGTTAGAAGCAACCCTGGAGAGTGAGAGAAAAGGTACTTGATGAAAGGATCTCATCTTAGTCCAGAACACTAGGGAGCTTGGCTGTGTCCCTGGGCGCAAAGGCCTTGAGTTTCTTGGTTCCACAAGAGGTGCTAGATCTACCTGAGCTGGAGGAAGAGTGATTACCTTTGCCTGTCCAGTTGCTCTGGATGGACCCAGTACTCAATTCTAACCTCCGGCCACTTCGGGTACTCTCATAGCGGCTAAAGGTACCAGATTCAGGAAGTGTTACAGGATCAAGTGAGTCACAGTAGGTGGCATTGCAGACACAGACGATAGAGCTATAGCCAAAGCTTTGGGGGATACAAGGATGGGCACCTAGACAGATGCACAGGAGGATGGGAAAGAGACAAGGAAAACATGGGCAAGGGCGGGGCAGAAGAGGAGTGGTTTCCTCTTGTCTGCGTCCCTCCTTCCACCCAAGTTTTCCCAAAATTAAACATTTTCTGGCACCTACTATTTACCAGTACTTCACCAAGGAAGTACTAAAAAAAGTATAAGTTGTGTGCTTTTTCACCTCCTTATTCTGACCACTCACTTGACGTGCAGGAAATCATCTGAAGCAAAAGCAATCCCAAGACACTTGCTGTAACGTTGCTCACTTTAATCAAATCCCTGGCATGTTCCTGAGATCAGAATAAAGATAACTTAAGATTGATCTAGGGGTGACAACAGTATGCATCCCTTGCCTAGGGTGTTTTTACCATCCCCAGCCCAAAGCGGAGCTCTTCCTATACATTCATCCTCTCCACCCGCTGGCTTCTCACTCCAGCTCCCCAGTAAACTATCTAGGATGGAGACGAGGATGAGGGTGGGAATGAGGACTTGAGGATAAGAGATGGGGATGAGGATGAAGACTAGGGCCCTGGAATGGCCAAGAGGCTGGACAGAGTCCACACCCATACCGGGTCTAGCAGGTACTTGGCTCCATGCCTCTTCCCTCACCCCACTCCCTGTCTCTGCGCTGTATTCTTCAACCCTCCCTCCCGGGATCAAGGGTCTCCAGGTGTCCACGTAGGGCGGACACCTCCAGTTTCCTTTCCCGGTTCCCGACCCGGAGGCTGGGGTCTCCAGCCGTGACGCTGCTAGGTAGGGAGTGTGGAGGGCTGGGCTAGGCTGGGCTCCTCACCTCTCTCCGCCGCTTCAGGGGTCCCATCTTCGGTGGGGGCTCAAGAGGACTGTCGGGCTCCCCAGCTCCGGGGAGGGACAGTACGCAAGCTGCCAGAGAGCACCCAGCGTTCGGCTAGTGCCGGAACACTGCGTCCCTGAACCCATAGGGTGGAGGTCATGTGACACTCTGTGTCTGTCACGCGACTGTCGCTGAAGCGCCCCCGGCCATCTTTGTGCGGGGCGCAGTGCTTCCTGTGGGGATTAGGAGTCATGAGCTGTTTCTGGAGCAACCCCACCCCGCATCCGGATGGGAGTAGAGGTTGGAGGGGGCAGTAGAGCAGGGCATGCACTCACTGTACGTCCAGTCTGGGATCGAAAAGGTCCCCAAACCTGCGGGGAACAGCGTCAGAAAACACGATCACGGCGTAGTTCGAGTCCTCAGGGTGTGCCCAGAGGCAGGACCCCGGGGGACTTCCCAGGCATTTATCCGCCATCTTTCGCTGCTCTTAGCCAGAAGCCGGGATTGGGCTGTTTAATAGGATCAGCTAAACGCGCTTTGGTTTATGGACAAATTTTTCGTAAGGCGAGATGAGAAGGGCGATGTGCCTCCATCAGCCTTGGAGTCTGATGTGCATCGTCGCTCCTCAGACGCCTCCAACCGAGTGTCATCTGCTGTTTGCGTTTATCTGCTTCGTCTCCTTATTTTGTTTAAGAAGTCAGTTTATAGGCCTTTAATTCGATAAACGTTTGTTAAATGTCTGCGCAGTTCACTGCTTTCGAGGCACTGAGACAGTTTTCACCCTCGTGACATTGACACATGGGAAGAGATAACTTGCAACATGAGTTACATGGAAGAGATACATAGCAACTGTAGCAGGACCGGCGTTATTAACATTTCCTCCAAAGTCTAAACAATCAACAAAACAATAAATTTGCTAATTTCCAAGGTGTAGATGCGTATAGTGAAAATGTAACTACTAGCCCAGTTTGATGTGTCTCCAATACAGCACACCCCTATCTGTAAGTCAGGGTAAGTGGGGAGCATCAGAGGCTTCCCGGATAAAGTGACGTTTAAAGTTTACCGGATGGGAAGAAGATGGGGAAATCAGGAGAAAACGCAAGGACATAGGAAAAGCACCAAGCATGTATGGGGAGCTGTGAGGAGTCCTGTTTGATGGAAGGGCAAGTATGAGCAGAAAAAAGTATTATATTAGGCCGGGGGGTGGGGCGGGGGGAAGGTGGTGCTAGATTGTGGAGGCCTTAAATACGAGGCTAAGAGTTTGAACTTTACTTGGTAGGCAGTTGGGAGCTACTGAAGATTTTTGAGAGGAGTAGCATGACCAAATCTATATATATATATGGCAGACTAGTTTTCATGCTGATGCTGTCATAAATATGAAAGATAGATGTGAGCAAGGGGAGAGAGTATTAGCAAATTAAAACTGTTAGGTTATCGAAATAAATGGTAATAAAGGTCTATGGCAGAGTGTTAGCACTGCATATAGGAAGGCACAGATAAGAAAACTATTAGATCACAAGGGAAAAAAGAGATGGGAGGAATGAAAAAAGAAGTAGGGACTAAAAAGACTTTTTCTGATTTCCCCAGTGGTTAATGCCCTGCCCCCCTCCATCACTGGGTATTCATTTAGATAGACAGATAGATACACACATATATATATACACATACACACACACACACACACACACGCGCGCGCGCGCGTGCGCGCACACACACACACACACATATTCTGTATTTATTTACCGTGAAAATGCTGTCCCTCCAGAAAAATGCAAACTTCTTGAGGGCAGGGAATATTTCACTGCTATATCTGCATGCCTAGCACCTAACCAGGTAGTAGACATGTAATAAATGTTTGTTGCTGCTGTTGGGTGATTTGATCAGTGATACTATAGACAGACATATTGAAGTCATAAGGAGGTTCAGATTTAAGCAGATAAGATCTGGAGTGATTAACAAAAGGGGCTGGCTCTCCTTGAACAATCAGGGGACCCTTGGCTCTAGTAGCCAACTCAAAAAACAGTGGAATTCTGAAGTAGGACCCTGGGCCCCCTCTGTGACAAGATTGAGGCTAAAGGGTTAAATGAGTTTCCCAGGCTCATACAAATAGTAGGGTCTGAGGCAAATTTATGCAAACAACATGGTGTAGTAAGTACAAAGCTTTCTACATTTAGAACCAGAGGACCTAGATTAGACCCAGTCTTACTACTTACTACCCGTGTGGTCTTTGCCAAATTTCTTAACCTTTTTAAGCAACTGTTTCATCATCTATGAAATTAGGGGATGAACTAGATGTTATCTAAGGCCCTTCCAACTCTAAATCCTATAATCCTATCTTGTATTTTTGTAGAAGACTGAATATCTTATTTTTGTCTGACTCGGGTTGAAATGAAAATGGATCTTCTCTTCTTGAGCTCACAGCACTGACCTCCTCACAGGATGGCAAGGGATTCAATACTTGTAGCCATATATTCATAAAACTTCAGGCCCAGAAGGATGGGTAGGGTCATAGAGGGGTGCAACTCTGTCGTCCAGTCTCTGGTGTTGGTAATTGGTAAAGGAGAAGGGGCTTGTGACTCGGTAATTTATCAGCATTAAATCAATGGCAGGTGTGGGAAGGCCCCAGAGGCCATCTAGTCTAACCCTCTAATGACCTTGTATATCATCCAACTTCTCCAACTCCATTATTTTTACAGATGAAGTAACTTGAAGAGAAGTCATAGACTCAGGATTTCAGAATGGGAAGGAACTTCAGAGGTCATCCAGTCTAACTTCATACCTAAAGTATGAATTCCTTTCATATCATCTCCAAGGGGAAGAATATAAGCTTCCTAAAGATAGGAAATATTTCATTTTGCAACTTCTATCCTTTGTTCCTATTTGTGTCAAGTAAAACTGGTTTAATCCTATGGCCAACCTCGCATGCCACTGATAATCTTAGAAATGGAAAATCAGAATGATTATTTGTTGTTAATTTATTATTAATTTAATCATTTTCAGTTGCATCTGACTCCTTGTGACCCCAAATGACTTTTCCTGGCAAGGTAGTTTGCTATTTCCTTTTCCAGCTCATTTTTACAGATGAGGAAACTGAGGCAAACAGGGTTAAGTGACTTGTTCAGGGTCACAGAGCTAGTAAGTGTCTGAGACCAGATTTGAACTCAGGAAGATGAGTCTTCTTGACTCTAGGCCCAGCACTCTATCTCCTATGCCATCTACCTAGCTATTATTATTAATAGGCAATGTAGATTGAAAGTGTTGTCTTCCACCTCAAATTTTCTTTAAGCACTTTGCCTCGATCACATTCCATGTTGGATTATATGTCTACCCTGGTATATATATCTCGGTAGACTGTGAGCTCTTTGAAGGCAGGGGCTGTGTGGCTTTCCATCTTTGTGTCTCCGGAAACTAGCTCAGTACTTTGCACATAGTAAGCACTTAATTCATGTTGTATTCAGCTGTATGCAGATATAGTGAGTTCAGTGTTTGTGTCTAGTTCCTCAGAAGCTTAAGAATGAAGGTGAATGGGGGTTGAGAAGGACCAACACTCTATCCACTGCCTAGCTTAGTAAATATTTGTTGAACATTCCCTATTTTCTCAGTTTGGTGAGAAAACATACCATGGAGGATAGAGAAAGGTAAAAGACACTGTCCCCTCAGGAGAAATGACAACCTATTTGTCAAGAAGTTATATCTTATCTTCCCATTATAAAACCACATAGAAAGTTCAACAATAATTCAAACCAGTATACCAACTTATGTGCCTTAGGAGGGTTACATTTTCTGTTTGTAACATCAGGCACTTTTCATAAACACAATGACTGTCTAGAAACACAAACACTTTCCTTGTTTTTGTTTTCACAGAGCAATACCCAGCTAAGTTGCCAAATAAAAGAAGTTATCCAGGTCTTGTACAAAATATGAAGGGGCATAATAAGAGAATCTTGGCTGAAGACACCACAACTTCAGGTTTTAACCTCGGCTGTGAAGCCAGCTAGCTGTGTGAACTTCAGCCAGGCAAGTTCCTTCTCTGGCCCCCATCTCCTTATCTGTAAATGGAGGAGGTGAGGCAAGATTAGGGGTTCTGACCCTTTTTTGTGTCATGGATGCCTTGGGCAGTCCTGTGGTTTGTTTGTTTGTTTGTTTGTTTTTGGAGGCAGTCAGGGTTAAGTGACTTGCCCAGGGTCACACAGCTAGTAAGCCTCTGAGGCCAAATTTGAACTCAGGTCCTCCTGACTTCAGGGCTGGTGCTCCATCCACTGTGTCACTTAGCTGCCCCAGAATCACGTTTTTAAATGCATAAAATAAAATACACAGTTTGACAAAGGAAACCAATTCTATTGAAATACAGCTATCAGGTTAGTGGCTGGGTGTGTTGTCAGATGTGATGTGTAGAGCTTTAATTAGCAATTATTTCCCTAGAGAAAAAAGTTGTAAAACTGGAGAAGTGTGGAAGATAGGCTGGCCATAGCTCCATTAAGGGTTGGGGGGGAAGGTGGGCCGTGAGGGAGGCATCATAGCACCCTGGAAAGTCCACGCTATATACAGAGTGTCCATAAAGTCCGTGTGCAATTTAAAATAGTTGTAACTTTGTAACTATATGTGATAGAAAGAATCTGTAAAAAGCAAAAGAAGGAAGAAACACCTAATTTTTTTTATTGTTCTTGTTAATTTTCAACATGTCCAGCATCATTACTAATACAAAGGTTAATTCAATTCTGTAGTTCGTGGAAAACATTTTCTTTTTTCTTTTTCTTTTTAGTTTGCAACATACGGTTCTACATAATTTTGAGTTCCAGATTTTCTTCCCTCCCTTCCCCCCTCCCTCCCCAAGATGGCATGGAATCCCATATAACTTCCATGTATAACTTTGCATTGAATTAATTTACACATTAGTCAAGTTGTGGAGAAGGAAAACATTTTCAAGCTGATTTTCAGTAATGCTAGCAATCACATCAGTTATCCTAGCTTGTCTGTCTTCTTTAGATTGAGATTTGGTTGAATAAACATTAGTTTTCACATGTCCCCATAAAAAGAAATCCAATGGAGTGAAATCTGGTGAACTTGGAGGCCAAGAAAATGGTAGACTTTGGACAGCAGTGGTAGATTTTAGTTCAGTCAACCAAAGAGCACAGTTTACTTTCTTTTCTAGTGAAGTCATGGGTCAACAGCAATCCTGAAAAATAAGTAATTTTTTTAACAGTTCTTTATTTTACCAGAACATAAATACAAAATAGAGAAAAGAAACAAAAACATATCATAACATATTGAAACAAATATAAAGTAAGAAAGAAAAAAAAGCATGTCGTGTGCATAGCAGAACATAGGAGAGGATTCAAAATATATAACAATAAATTTTCATTTCAAGAAAGCCTGTATGATTAATAATACACCTTGTGTTGAGAATTGTCCACCTTTTTTTTGCTTCCTTGTGTTTTCTTTTGTTCTCTGCTGTGCATTTTTTTACTTTGTTCTTTTTTCCCCTTCTCCCTCCCCCCAGAAGGTTACAAAATAATTTAGATATGTTTCTTGATATATACATAGACATACAGATATATATATACACTTATACGTATATACATGTGTATATAGGTATTTTCCCAAACATAATCTACTCCTGATCGTTGCTTTTTATGTTTGTACATATTTTTTGTTTCCTATCTTTCCTACCTCCTTCTACCTGCTATATCGCCTTCCTATTATTTGCCTAGCCCTCTCCTCCACCAACCACCCTGCCCTCCTTTTACTTGCCTTCCCCCCTCTAAGGATCCCTCTCCATCCTCCCATTCCCATTAATCTAAACTCCCTTTACCTATTCCCTCATTCTCCCCTCTAAAAATCCCTCCCTTGTCCTAATCCCTCCCTTGTCCTTTCCCCCCTCACTATACCCCTACCATTTTATTTCTTCTAAATTTAGAAGACTTTTATACCCTTCTAAATATATATGTATTATTCCCACTTAAACCCATTCCCAATGAAAGTCGGTTACCAGAACTACCAGCCCTCCTCCCCATCTAAATCCTCTGTATCCTTTCTTCTTTTTGCACCTCTTTTGTATAAAATAGTTACTGTTTTTAGTTGTTTCTAAATGGTTTTACTTTTTAAATTCATATCATAGTCAGGTTTATCCCCCTTTCTTATGAGTTTGACAACTATTAATAAGAATGTTAGACATACATTTTACATTTTATGTTATATAAAAGGTAAGCAATCTGTTCTTATGAATCCTTTATAGTCAGTCTTTAGCGTGTACCTTATGTTTCTCTTGGTTCTCGTATGTCAAATCTTCTATTAAGTTGAGGATTTTTTTTTAACAAAGTCTTGAAGTCTGAGGGTTTGTCAAACGTCCATTTTTTTCCATTCAATATAATACTGAAATTCAAAGGATATGGTATTTTCGGCCAGAGGCCCAGGTCTTTTGCTCTTCAATATATTGTGTTCCAAGACCTGCAGTCCTTTAATGTCTTTGCTGCCAGGTCTTGTGTAATTCTAATTGTGGTGCCAAAACAAGGAATTTTTAAGTTGAATTTCTAAAAATAAACATAAAATTTCTAAAGACAAAAATAAACTAGATACATCAAGCTTTCTAATCCTTGTTACAGATTCTTTCTATCACATACAGTTACAAAGTTACAACTATTTTAAATTGCACACAGACTTTGTGGATACCCTGAGTATGTGGACAGCACACTCAGTTGCCACTCGAACTGCCTTACCTGGCATATAGCCAGTACTTAATAAATACTTGTTGACTGACTGATATCCCTCATGCAGGCAGCATTTTAAACACATATTTGATATAGTCTGGCTTCTTATTTAGGTATATATCAAACAAAAGGTACCTTGGATTTATGGCTGTCTAGGTGGATACACTTTCTAGGTTGCACTCCTTACTCTCCCAGACTTTCTCTCCTATGCCCCCAGAAACCTCTCTGCCCAGGAGGTGCATTCCAGCCCTGGACTTCACACACTGGAAGTACCCTCTGACCTTGATCCTTCCATCCCTATCGGTGATTGCCTGATTCCTCTCAGAATCTCACTTTTAAGGAAGCTACCCTGGCTACCAATGTCTTTATTTCTTTCCAGGCTACAGTGACAGGTACACAGTAACCATGTAATAAATGTTTGTTAGGGCAGCTAGATGGTAGAATGAATGAAGCTCTGCCTGGGGTAAGGAGGACCTGAGTTCAAATGTGGCCCAAGACACTTACTAGTTGTGTAACCCTGGGAAGTCAAGTAACCCCACTGCTTCCCTTAAAAATAAATGTTTGCTGACTGAAGAGCCCAAGCATGAAAGATCTGGATTCCAGTTCTATGTTTGATACATACTGATTGTGTGTTTCCAGTCAAAGTACTCAGTGTTCTAGGTAACTTTCTTTCCAAAATAATGATTTATTTTTATTCTAAATTTAACATCTATCAAATAAAATAATTAATATGCACAGCAGAACAGAAAAAGAGATTTGGACACGAAAATGAATATCTTAATTATGTACAGTTTGCTTTTCTTTCAAAACAATAAATTTCAAAACTTTCAAACTTGTAGCTTTTAAAAATGTCTTCCTTGAATGTATTTTCTGGCCTTTCTTCTGTTTTCTTTTGTACACTTTAAAAAAAAAAGTTGCCTCAATTGCCTTCTTTTCTTTTTCTTTTTGCTCTCCTATTCCTATTTCGCCTCATCCTCCCATACCATCCCCAACTGGGAAAAAAATGAAACAAATCTAGGCAACTTTCTAAGACTTTAAGTTGCAGATATGCTGCAATATATATGCATTGGTAGAGGAGTTTCCTCATCCCTAAGTTCCCTATGCCAAGGACAACATAGATCCAATATTAGCTATTCTCTGATGAATCAAATATCTTTTTTATTGTAAATTAATTTTTTATTCTTGTTGTAAATTTTTATTGTAAAATATTTTTTAATTTACAGGGCTTTGTTTCACAATAAAATAATTGCTTGTTCCTGTTATTTACCTCTATATGGAGGTGACTTTGGGTTCTTGAGGATAAGCTAGCACCAAGGGAACAGGCTCTCGGGTGTTGTCCTAGGTTGGAAAGGCTTTGGTTATTGGCCTAGCGCAAGACTATGCTTTTGGAGAACCAGCTTACATTACTGTGGGGAGAAGTTTGGGCCCCAAATGATCCCATTTAATGCAACAAACATTTATTAAGCACCTGCTGCATACAAGTCACTGTGCTTAGGCTTGAGGGGGAGAGAACAACAGACAAAAAGGAAATACCATTATCCCTTCTATACCTCGACTTTCCCCATCTCAATTTCAATATATCGAGGGTTGGCATAAGTAATTAAATGGAAATTTTGGGGGAGTTTTCCAGAAGCCACAGATGACACAGAAAAAATTTAGAAACATAAGAAATGCATAAAATATATGTATAGTATTATATAATATCACCATATTTTATCTTTTTATACCATAATAATTCAAACTTGTTCTCTGGTAGGAAGGGAGGGCCAAAAAATTTTACATGTATTTTCCAGATGGGTGGGCACCAAGCCCCTAACACCCTTGCCTACCCACCCCCCACCCCCCAGATGTGGAAGGATAACAGTAGTCCCAGCTTTCAAGGAGCTAGAGGAAAGAAACATTCCAGGAACTTTATTTCTGCCTTTAGGATCACAGGCTATCAGACCTTAGATTATCTAGTCCACCTCCCTCCATTTATAGATGGGCAAAATGAGCCTTAGAAAGGTAAAATAATTTGACAAAAGTCACAAAGCTTGTTATTGGTAACTGTTGCCAAATCTACCTTGTTCTGTTGCAACATGCTTCTGTACACTTAAATGCTCAGGGCATCTGCCTGGTACGATGCTTCAGTGCCCGATACACAGTAGGTGCTTCATAAATGCTCTTTGGTGTTTGGTAATCTTTGAAGAAGAAGCTTTCTCTTCCCAAAAGCCCTCAGGGCTAATCATACTTCAAATAGCTCCTATTTCCAAATGGGTTGCTGCAGCTGTAACTCATTTCCAGGAGCTGAGTAGGAAAGAACAGTATTCTTGGAATCTAGAGACCTATGAACTCATTCCATACCAGTTACTAATTCCCTTCAAGGCTCATCTGTGTGAATTTAGACCAGTTTGCTCAATCTTCCTGGACCTCAGTATTCTCCAAGCTGTTTGACAAGATAATTTCTAAACATCCTTTCCAACTCTGATCATCTATGTGATTGTGTCATTGTGGAGCCTTCCTTCATGGACCAATTGACAGCTTTGGGATGAGGAGGAGTTGGATGAGGAGAAGGGTTGCTGAGTGGTCCATATTCGAAATTACACTGCCCTGGACCTAAGCCAATTGTTGGATTTAGGGAGGGTGGGGTTCTCTTCATGCATGCAGCTTCCTACCAGAAAGTGCATTGAGTGACATCAACATCAGGATATCAGTGTCAACCAGCCATGACCTCAAATTTCTCATCATGTGTGCTCCTTAGAGGCTGTTTTGGGAATGAGGGTAAGGATACCATTTAGCACTCAATTTTCCTCCAGAACCTGTTCATGCCTTCTTCTGGTGCTATGGTTTTAGCAGCTGAGAGAATATCAGAACTGAAAGAAGGTACCTCTATAGAATCTAGGACAGTGATCTGGACCCCTTCCTCTTCCTCTCCCTCCCTTCTGTTTGTAAGACCAACGTATATGTAGGTAGGAGGGAACTTCTTGGGGATGAGAACTCTGTTCTCCCCAATTTTTGTGATGCACCCGTCAAACCACATCTTTAATTCTTTAATTCTTTTAAGCTGGGTTATTTTGCCAATGTTTCCCATATGTGATGACAAGGTCCACTTTTAGCATTGTAACCTCTATATGTAGTTTTTTGGTTCACCTGTTCAATAAAGCTGGTGACTTGGATGGAGTGATGGCTTCATGGCAACCTTTCTAGATGTATGTTCCCCAGAAGCAGCCATTTTAGCTGGAGATGAGTTCCCTCATTCTTTTTTTTTTTTTGGAGGGGTGGAAGGCAGGGCAATTGGGGTTAAATGACTTGCCCAAGGTCACACAACTAGTAAGTGTGTCAGGTGTCTGAAGCCGGATTTGAACTCAGGTCTTCCTGACTCCATTGCCAGTGCTGTACTCACTGTGCCACTAGCTGCCCCCCTCATTCATTCTTTTTAAAAATATGTATTTCTTTTGTAAACTGTTTTTCAATTACATGTAAAAAATTTTTAAAAATATGTATTTCTTTTGTAAACTATTTTCCAATTACATGTAAAAAATTTTTAACATTCACTTTTTAAAACTTTGAGTTCCAAATTCTCTTTCTCCCTCCATCCCCTTTGAAAAGGCAAGTAATATGAAATGAATTATATGTGTGAAGTCACGCAAACCATATTTCCTATTAACTATGTTACAAAAAACCACACACAACAAGAAAAAGAAAGAAAGAAAGAAAGAAAGAAAGAAAGAAAGAAAGAAAGAAAGAAAGAAAGAAAGAAAGAAAGAAAGAAAAAAGCGTGCTTCCATCTTGACTCAAAGTTCATCAGTTTTCTCTCTGGAGGTGGAGAGTATTAGCGTTTTTCATCATCCCTTATTCATTCTCGTACTTGAGGATGACGCTCCTGGAGACAGAGAGTGTATATGGGCTCCGTCATTGTGTCTGCAAAGAGGGCATTGGTCTTGGAGTCAGAAGTGATGACTTCATCCTTCAGCTCTGATAATCACCAGCTTTGTAGCCCGGTGCATCACATCTCATCTGTGCATCTGGATTTCCTCATCTGTAAATGACAATCTACTGAAGTATATTTACTTCTATTTCTTTCTTTTTATTGCTTTTGGGGGTGGGAGGGGAAGAAGATGGCTAATACAGAAACTTGTTTTGCGTAACTATACATATTTGTAATGGGTTGTCTTTTCCTTCTCCATGGGTGGAGGAGGAGGCGGGAGGAGGGAGAGAATTTGGAACTGATAAAAAAGATAGAATTAAAAAGTAATAGTCTGCATTGTCTACCCCAAGGGTGAGGAACCAAAGCCTCAAGGCTACATGTGGCCTTCTAGGTCCTCGGGTATGGCCTTTTGACTGAGTCCAAGTTTTACAGAACAAATCCTTGTATTAAGGGGATTTATTCTGTAAAGTTTGGATTCGGTCAAAGGACTGCACTTGAAGACCTAGAGGGCCACATGTGGATTTGAGGCTTAAGGTTCCCCACCCCTGATCTGCCCTATAAATTTCTTCTCAGGATGAGTCTTTGTAAACCTTAAAGTTGTATTTGAAGGTGGTTTCTATTAGAAAGAGCACTAGGCTGGTATCAGGAGACTTCAGTTCATGACTCATTGCCATGTCAACATTTCAACACTTGGGCAAGTCATAGAATCATAGATTTAGAGTAGGAAGGTGCCTTCCAGGTCATCCAGTTCAGCCTTTCCTTACCGAGGAGGAAGCCAAGGTCTAGTGTAATGAAGTGATTTGCATAAGCCCTCATAGAGTCATATTCTGCTCTTATCTTTAGAGGAGGGCAGCCAGGATGGGGAAGAATGGAGAACGGCCTGGTGCTCATGATATAGGAGGATCGGTAGAAGGAATCGGACTTGGAGAAATATGAGAACCGTGTTTGAATCTTTAAAGTGTTGTCACATGCAAGAGAGATTAGATTTGTTCTGTTTGGTCCTAGAGGCAGACCTAGGAGCAGTGGGTGGAATTTGCAAAGAAACTAGCTTAGACTCAATAGCAGGAAAACTCGGTAACAACTAGAGTTGTCCAAAAGTGGACTTGGTTTGGTTGATTTTTTTTTTTGAGACAATTGGGGTTAAGTGACTTGCCTAGGGTCACACAGCTAGTCAGTGTCTGAGGCAGAATTTGAACTCAGGTCTTCCTGACTCAAAGTCCAGCACTCTATTCACTGTGCTACCTAGCTGGCTATTTATATCCTCCTGCCTCTTCTATTTGTATTATGTGTCATGGGGAACATCACTAAGATATGGTCCCTGGGCTCTGAAGGAGCTTATAGTCAAATTAGGGAGCTGGGATACATAAATGAAAAGAAAAATAATACAAGGAAGCTGTCAAAATGCTACTTAAATGTGTCACTGAGGCCTCCCTGGTTTATCACCTTACTCTGATCATTCAAACTTAGTTACAGCCTAATTACTTTGTATTTGTTCATGGGCAGCCTTGTTCTCTGGGTGGTGGCTTCGTGATGTCATGTATCCACCCAACTTGACTAAAAGAACAGGAACAGAGTAGTGGGTAGGGTATAAGACCTAGCCCAAATGTTTATCGTTGTTCAGTCATTTTAGTTGCGTCTGACTTCGGGATGATCTTTGGGGTTTTCTTGGCAGAGATCCTGGAGTGGTTTGCTATTTCCTTCTCCAGATCATTTTGCAGATGAGGAAGCTAAGGCATACAGGGTTAAGTGACTTGCGCAGGGTGCCACACAGCTACCAAAAGCCTGAGGCTGGATTTGAACTCAGGTCTTCCTGATTTCAGGCCCAGTGCTCTACCCACTACACCACCTAGCTGCCCTAGCTCAAATAGTAGCCTTTCTATAAAGTCTCTAACATTAGCCTCATCCCACACATATGCATATGTGATTTCCCTTCATTTGCTTCCTAGCCACCCTTACACCATGCCCCCTTCATCCTGGTCATCATTGCCATCTTCACTCCACCCCACTCCCAGCCTTGAGCTCTGTCTCTAGAACCCCTGGTTTTGAGAGATGAGTCTTTACCTTATTTTGCCTGGAACCTGGGAGCCACAATGTCCTGTCTCTACACCGGGTACTTCCCACAAACCCCACTCCCACTTTCCATGTTGTTCCCTCCCATGGGCAAGGATTGCTGGCTGGCACCCGTGTCCACAGTGCCTGGCACATAGAAAGGGCTTAATAAAAGTTCTTTTTATAGAGGATGTGCCAAGAAACTTTCTCTACCAATACAGATGCACATGGGTTCTTCATTTTATAGTCTTAGAGAGTTACCTGGCCCATTAAACTGGGAAGTAACTTGCCCACAGTCAAAACCAATGGCTCAAGACTCAAACCCAAATCTTGCTCACCCTGAGGGCAACCCTATCTATTGGGTCAGAGTGCCTCTCACCCAAGAGGCAGTTCATGGAAGTCTTCCAGTCTTTCTGACTGCATGGCCAGCCTTCTATCCAATCGCCTTGCTCTCTCTCCTCCTGGACATATCTGGTAAGTAGGTAATAAATGTTTCATAAGTAAAAGAACCATTTCTTCTCAGAGGCTGCACGGGGTAAATAACTCGGGGTAAATAAGTGATTGTTTATGGCCCCAGGTTCTAGTCCTGACTCAGGCGGTATTTGACTATATGAACTCAGTCAAGTCATTTAGTAACAACTAACATTTCTGAATTCCTGGGCATTTGGTTTTCTTATCTGAAAAATGAAAAATGTGGGAGTGGGGGTGGAGTAGATGACCTTAAACTCTCTTCGTGCGCTCTAGTTCTACTTCCTTTAAAATCCCAAGGCACCTAGTAGTTTTGGGCATTGGTCAATCACTGACCGAAACGATAAGTGTGACCGACCACACCCAGCTAACAGCACCAGCTGCAGCATCTCGGAAGCGCAGCTGTTTCTTCCCACCTGTGCTAAAACAAAACAAAACAAAACAAAAAGACCCGAAACAAAACTGTGTTCCTCTGGTCTGTGATGGCTTCAGCAACAGCTGAATGGAGAGGAAGGACGTGGCTGGCCACAGTGTGCATATGTCCAACTTTGCACCTCTGAAAGTGGTCATTAGTCAGAGAAACTCCACTTCTGAGAGCCTGGTTGCAGAACCAGGCGATCAGGGAGAGAGCAAAGGGATCCCAGCGGTATCACAAAAGAAATCTGCTCCACTCTTCCACCCCATCCCCACCCCCACTCCGGCTCAAGGCTGGATCCCAGAAGGTCAAGCCTGGAATCGACTTTAGTAACTTGGAATCTGTGCAAATCATTTACATTCCAGAGGATAGAGAGAGGGAAAGTGTATTGTCCAAGGTGAGCGGAGAGGAAAATCGTCCCCTGCCTCCCAATCCAAAGCCCTACGTCACACAGCCTCCCAAACCAAAAAATAAAATTCTGGGTTCTCAAAAGCGGAGGAAAACTTTATGAATCAAACACTCCACCGACAGCAGCTGAACCCAGACACTGCCCATAACAAAGCAGCAGCCCCACCAGGAGGGAGAAGGAAGGAAAACTCCTTTACAACACAAGAGAGTCTGACAAAGAAGGAGATGGGGTCCGCCCCGGCCTCTGACGGACAATCTACCCGAGAAACAAAGAGGCCGAAGACTGGACCAGGCGAAGTTCCCCGACTGAGAGGTGGGGGAAGGCCCCTGGGGAGGGGAAAACGGATGAAAAGGAGGGGAAGAAGGCTCTTTTACTTCCTCATTGGTCGTCTTGGATGACAGACAGATCTTGCTGGCCAGCTTCAGCCAGAGTGGCCTGTTGGGGCGCACGCGTATTCACATACCCACACCCTGGAGAGAATTCAGGAGTCCAGGGAGAGAGTTGAGCATGCTCCTGGTCTCTACTTCTCCCAGTTCCCCATGATCGCTGCAAGAACCCTGGAGAGCATTTATTAAGTTTTAGCTTTATTTTACAGGCGCGAAAACTCATATTCTCTCTCTGTCTCATCACAGCGATGCAGGTCCCCCACTAAATCCAGTTCGCTCCACTAGCCCCATTGTTTGTACCTCTGAAAGGGAAACAGGAAAACCGTATGTACCCAACTGAGAGGAGCGCTGCCTTTTCTCCTGTGAAAAAATCAATACCCTGAGCCTTTCCCGTCCATCTTTCCCATCCTGTGTTTGGAAATGTCTAATTCCTAGACTGTAGCCTGCTGAGCCTTTTTCCCACCTCCGCAGTCCTCCCTGTTCTCCTGAGACTCATAGCAACTGGGTTATTATGATCTTGAGTTATTCACGATGCCACAGAGAAGGCTGTTCCCAGCCCAAAGATGCGCCCTCCCACCGGACCCTGCCTCTGAGGACACCCTCTCAGGCACCTCGGCCAGCTTTCCAGGGTTTGGAGTTAGGAAGGCATATGTTCCAATCCAGCCTCAAGCACAACTTCCCAGCTGTAAAATGGAGATGATAATAATATTTGCACCTACCCAGGGTTGTTGTGAGGATAAAATATATTTGTAAAGAAAACGCAATAAAAATGCTATCATTATTGTGGGTATTCCACGTCCAGAAGGCAGTATCCTTAAGTCTCTTCTTCCAACCTGGGTCTGTGGCAGCCCGCTTGTTTCTCCTAAAACACTACTCCTGGACTTTGAATCAAAGAGGGGGCACCTTGCCTCTGCTCTTTATACCTAGCTCTACCAGTTACAAACTGAGTCTGTGAGAAGGAGAGACACAGTACTCAAAACCAGTCTTGGGGGAGGAGAGGAATTTATTGGTTCTTCCTCCATCCAACACACGCACATCGTGTATCAGCTGTAAGCGGGCACAGCCCCAGGCAGCCTCCCCCCAACGGCCCTGTAGCCCCATGCAATGCATGAGCAAAGCTCTCCTGGGTGGAGAGGAAGGGAAAGGATGAGCAGCAAGGAATGTTCCCCCCCACCCCACCCAGAGCCAGGAAGGAGAGGGACACTGGTCAAGGGGTATTCAGCAGATTTTTTTCTTGCCAACTGGAGCAAGGAGGTGGTGATGGAAGCTGGTCCAGTGTCAGCCAGTAGCTTGTAGCCCCAGTATTCACCTGGGCCTACATGGGTGTCAGGCTGGCACAGAACCCAGTTCAGAGCCAGGTGGTAGAGAGGGGGTGGTGTTAGGGCTCAGAGCCCGCTTTCTTGGCTGCCCCCATTGACACTGTGAGGGCGGGTAGCTCTTTCTAGCCTACGACCAGACAGAAGGCGGCGAAGGGATGAACCAGAACTGAGGTCTCCACAGCTTCGGAGGTGGAGGCTTTCACGTCCAGGCCGGCCCCAAGGGCTTCGTTGTACCTAAAAAGGGACAAGGAGGTTGGAGGATGGAATCAGACTATACAACAGTCCTGGACTGTGAAGTCAGCTCTGTGTTCTTTTAGAGGAGCAAGCTTAAGACAATGGTCTGATGGCACACAGGTTGGCATGGCTCTGTCCCTGGTATACTCAAAAGAACCAAGCCACATCTTAGTGTCTCAGAAGGCACTATGAGATCAAGTGTGAAAAGAGTAAGTACTCAGCACAGTGCCTGATACACAGGAGGTGTTTAATAAGTGCTTATTGATTGATTGATTAGAAGGTCCAAGGGGCTTGGCTTCAAAAGTTCCAGGATGCAAAGCCAGGAACAAGACATATAACAGAGCCATGGTCCCAGATAGTCAGGATGGAGTATGTGGGTAGGTGGACAGACCAGGGCCAGGTTGGCAGACGGTGATTTTTTGCTAGATGAACTCCTCCTTATTCCTACCTGCTTATGACCATGGACACCATGTCCATTGGACTCTTGTACCCTCCTGGACATCTGGAGGAAACGAGTTACTAAGCCACGACCAGGCCAGCTGCCCTTTAAATCCCCCAGAGAGTGGGCAGGTGCAGGCCCAGAAGGCAGGGGCACCTTTCGCCAGGTGGGAACTGGACGCCGCTTCTCAGCTGAGCGGGCACGCAGCAACTTGGGGGAAGGGCAAGGGGCAAGGCGGAAGAGGCAGGCTTCAGAGCAGAGCCCTGCAAAACAAGGAGGAGGATGAAGGACAGACAGTGGTCACCCCACCAGCGATGAGTACACTCTCCCTACCATGCCCACCCAGAGCCCAACTTGTGTCTTTACCTGTGTCTGCAGAGGAGAGAGAAGCAGCTTCCTCCTCAAGCACTTTGGTATAAAGGTCCCTGAAATCAGCTAGACCGGGGGAGAAGTAGAGAATTTAAGTTCTGACAGGGAATTCTCCCTATGACTGGCTACCAATGCCATTCACTCAGGTTTCCTGATCCTCTTGCCCATGTGGTATTCAGCCTCCATCATTCACAGCACTGGTACCTTCCCAGGGTCACCTTCTGCCTCCCCCTCACCTAGAAAAGACTTCCTCAATCAAAGTTCCTATGTGTACTTACATAGACACTATAACCTGGTCCTTACATGGAGAACCCTCCCCTGATGCTAATCTCACTTCTCTTAGTTATACATTCGCTCCATCCTGTATTTCCTTAAAACACCAAAACCAACCCTCTCCTGACACTTTGGCCTCAACCCTCCTCTGTTCCACTCAAGTCTGCCCCAATTTCCACCCACGAGATGCCTCACCAGTCTCGCTGGAGGTGGTGATGCCTGGGTCACTATGGGATCGAAGCAGCAGGGCAGGAGCCGACTGAGGAGGCCGGTGCCCAGGGGGGGTAAGGGAGCCTGAGCTGTCACTGAATCGGCGGGCAGGTGGCCGAGCCGGAGGCGCCTCTCCTCGACCACCTCCCCGAGGTCCCCGACGACGGATTTCTGGAAAGCATGGCCCAGCCCAGGGTGGCCAGCCTTCTAACCGGTGGCAACTTCGGGCTGCAGTGGGGGCACCCAGTGTGGGTGGGGCTTCTGGGGCAGAGCAGGAGTAGGATCGGGCAGCTCGGGGTGGTCTTGGGGGCAGGGGACTATCCTCAAAGGGGCCCCGGAGCCCACAGTCCAGGCTGAGGCAGTAGCCAGCCCGGCTACGCTGGATGGATCGGAAGAGGACGTAGTCCACAGAACGCACAGAACCTTGCAGCTCCAGCAGGCACGAGTCCTCGGATGGGCTAGAGCCGCCGGGGAGGTCTCCAATGGCCGACAGCACCAGGGACCCACTGTCCATGGACACTGTGGGCACCAGGCACCCAGGGGTGACACCGGGCACAGGAGCCACTCAGCCCTGTGGTCCCAGCCTCAGGACTTCTCCCTGCCTCCCATAATCATTAGGATCAAAGTATCCTAGCCCTGGGACCCTATTTTCACATACCCCACCCCTTCACCCTCCTGAACAATGGTGCCAAACTGAAATAGAAATGGGGGGTCGCTAAACCATATGTAAGGATCTTTATGGGCTGCATGATGACTTGATTTTTAAAATGTAATCTTATCTATATTTTACTGTATTTTTCATTGATTTTGTTAAATATCTCCCAAATGCATTTTAATCTGGTTCAGCCACATTCTGCAGTGTTATGGGCCACATTCAGGCCAAGGTATTTGACACTCTGCTCCGGAAGAAATACCCACAGATTCCTCAATCCCTGTCTTTCCTCTGGTCCCACGACTCCTAGGGTGGCTTCTTTCTCCAGCCCTGACCTCATGCCTGGCAGCTAAAATTCTGATTCTATGATTCTAACATTTTGCATCCTAAGGTCACTGACTCAAGCTTCACTCCCTAGCCTCCCACCCCTTAGGAGATAGCTTCAAAAACACCCATGTGGGGAGATGCTGCCTCTTGTGAGATACCCCAAAGCCATCCTCTCACCATCCACAATGGAAGCCACTCGATCACAGATACAGGAACTATCATGGAGCTGGGGGTCAAATAGTGTGGCCTGTGGGGAGGTAGAGGTATCAGGGGCTCGCTCCTCCTTTCATCCATCCACCAACTATTCATGGTGAAGTGGAAAGAGCTCTAGATTTGGAGGCAAAAGGTCGAGGTTCTAGTCCCAGCTTCTCTACTGACTAGATGTATGATTTTGGGCAGTGACCTTCCCGAGCTTCAGTTTGCTTAGAATGGGATGATAATAACACCCTGCCCTGCCTTCTGAGGTGGCTGTGAGGTTGAAATGGTGAACTACAAAGCACTATGGCGAATTTATTGTCACTATTACCACTCTGGCCCCAAGCCCCAGCCCTGCCCTGCCCTCCACCCTCGGCTCTGACCAAACCCCATCCATGATTCACCTGGCTATCTCCTCGGAGTCCCATGACAGCTTCATAGGATGGGGGGCAATCAGTGGGGTACAGGGGCACTGGGCTGTCCATGGATCCGTTATAGGTGATGCTGAGAGAATGTGGGATAATGTCAGCCTAGAATCACCCTCTCAAGTCCTTCCACAATTTTCTCCTCTTCCTCCCTCTCTCCCTTTCCCCTTCCAGGTGATCCTTGCCCCCAGCCCCTACCCACCTCTGGGCGTCAGTCTCTGAACTGCAGGTATACTCTGGGGGATAATACGGAGGTGGGGGCACCGGGGGCACAAATTCTTCCAGGTCCAGCATGGTGTGGAGCAGAGGAGCTGGGGGAGACACACAGCCCAAGGGCCCCAGAGTACCTGAGGCGGAGTGCTCAGGAGCCAGCTGGGAAGGGGAAAAGAACACGGTCATGCAGGGTCCCAATCCCTGCCCCCTCTTTCTCTTGGCCCTTTCCTCCTATCCATACCACCCCAACCTCTCTCCTTTTGTTCTCAACCTCTGGAACCTATTTAGATCAAACGAAATAATGTGTGTAAAGCAATTTGCAAATGTTAAAGTACTTTATAAATCTTATTTATTATTGTTGCTGTTACAATTAGCCCCACATGCTAACTCCTCTTCCCTCTTGACCCCCCAACTCTCCAGAACATGCCTCCTTTAGGTGAACACCACCCCATGCCCAAATTTCACTGTCTTAGCCATGTCTTCTATGCACATAGCCTCAATCTACCTGTTCTTCCTGACCTTCTACACCCTCCCCCGCTACCAGCACCAAACACACACTCCTGGCCTCTGACATCTCCCTCCTTGTCCTGGTCCTGCCTCCCACAAACAGCCCTCCCCACTCCACGGAATTCCCTCTGCTCTTCCTTTGCCCCGGTCCCCATCTTCTCACTGTATGCACAAGGTCGAGAGAGAAGATCTGGATGCAGCAAACGATGGCAGAGAGGGCACAGACGATGGCGGCACAGACGGTAAGGCCGCAGACACTGAAGAGAAGGTTCTGAAGAAATGGAGGAGGAAGGTGGGAGTGGGTGCCCAGGAAGGGCAGGGTGGGCGTGTGGGGGCAAGGCTGGAGTTCGATCAAACAGCACCTAGGCCCAGCTCCTACTTTGTTCTCTGAGCATGGGAGTGGTGCATCTGAGGAGAGGGGGCCGCATCCCTGTATGTGCCCATTTGAGAACAGAGAAGACAGGTGGGCACAGGGCCTGAGAGAATGGTACAGGGATGGGGCAGGGAGGGAGGCGTTCTCTCTCTGCAAGGGAAGCTCACCTTGAGAGCCCCTAGAGCATCAGCACAAGTTGTGCTGAGGGATATTTTCAGCTCCTGGCCGGAGTCCCTGCACGGTCTAGGCAAGTGAAAAGAGGGGCAGCAGACGCACACCTTTCCTTCCTGGGTTGGGGGGCAAAATTGGAGAGGGCTGAGTTAGAGGCAAAACCAGGTATCCAGCCCCCTGGACATTCCCGGTCTTTCCTTTTCTCCTCATCTTACCATTGAGCACTCTTGGAAATCCCGTGCCAACTGAGCATTCTTACAGGAAAGGACAGAGCCAGCCAGGCTGAGCATGACACACAGTACGGAGAGCAGGGAGAAAAAGGAGATCTAGGGGGCACGGAGGACACTGGGCTGAGAGCAGGGGCTAGAACCACAGGTGTTCCCAGGAGTTTACCTCCCTGTGGGTACCTCTGATCTAGATTATTCTCCACTCTTGATGGTTACCAGACAGTACATCCCACCCACCAGGCACCATGGAGGTTATTTCTTCTCTTAGAGGACACGAGTGGGCAATTCCCCCCATTGGGCATCACAGAATCCTGAGTATAAGTTGGTATGAGTGGGCACTGCTCCCCTTGTACTTACCACCAGAGTGAATGGTCTCTTCCATGATACGATGCCAACTACCCCTGAGAATGCCAGCTGGAGACAGTGGGCACAGGCTCAGGCTCAATCTGGTATGAGCGGGGCATTTCCAACCCCTTCCCCCCGCCTCCCCCTTCCTTCAATGCTGACCCAGCCAGAGACACAGACAGAAGGATCTTAGGCCTGGAGAGTTATAGGTCAACAGGGGTACCAGGGTGCCCCCTTCTCCAGTTGTCAGGCAATGCCATCAAATGGGAAAAGGTAGAACGAGGGAAGGAGGACATTAGGGATCTGGATTCTAAGCTGGGGGAGGGGACGGTGGGGAAAAAACAACAAAGGACTTCTCTTTATCCCTCAGTACTCACCGAGAAGCCAGCCCATGATGGGTAGGACCTCTTTATGTTTTCAGTGGAGGTGACTGAAGAAGCCACCATGCTGAAGGTGACCACCAGGACACCTAGTATCACCTGGGCCAGCCCCAGGGTGAGCAGAGCTTGGAGCCAAGGCCGGTGGAGTCGGAGATGGGTGAGGCCTCTGGTACTCGGCCGGCTGGTCAGTGAATGGCTTGAATCACTGGGTGAGGGCATTGTGCCCACCCCCCGTAGAGCCTGCCTCTATTGCAGTCCCCCCTGGTACCTGAGGGCATCTCAATTAAACCCAAGGGCCACTCCCTTCTTCTCTCCACTTGCCCCCACCCCCCACCCCTTAGCCACGGGAACCCCCCCCTGCCTGGGTCCCAGGGTGCATGGCCCAAATGTTCCAGCTGGAGGGAAGTCAGAGGGCACTTGAAGAGATTGGGGTGGGGTGGGGGGAATCTGCTTGTCCCCCAGGGACGGAGGTCACGTGGGGGCAGCAGGAGGCTCTCTCCCCACAGCAGGCAGGGGGTGGGCACAGTGCCCGGGGGCAGCTCGGAGGAAAGGGGGGCACCGGTTCATTTCATCGCCCTAGGGATGGGGGGTGGGGGAGGGGAGCAGGGAGGGGCCAGGTTCCCCCAGGGAGGTTGGAGGGTAGGCTCTAGGATGCTAGAAAAGTGTCAACAGGGACAGCGAACAGGGTGCAGAAAAGAGTCTGGGGGAATGGGGTGGGGATAGAGACGTGGGGAGGGTGGGGAGGGAGGGGTTGGGATAAGACTGGAGGTGCAGCTGCGTGCTGGAAGATGCCTGCAGGCGGGGGAGGGTGGTCGGACAGGTGGGGTCTCGAAGCCTTAGAGGTCCGGGGCTTCTGGCGGGGCTGGCTCCGCTGCAGTGCCGTGTTCCCGGTCGGCCAGCCCAGCTCGGCTCCCCGGGATCCTGGCTGCAGCAGGTCCAAGCGGGAGGAAATGGGGTTGGGGGGGGATGGGGGATGGAGAGGAGGGGCGGGGTGAAGAGGGCTAGCGCTGAGCAGTCTGGGAGCTGTAGTCGGGTCCTGGAACCACTAAGGTGGGGAGGAGGGGGCGGAGCTGGCTCGGCGCCCTCCCCATCCCCTCCCCCCTTCATTCTGGTTCTCTGGGGCCCATCCCAGCCAGAGCCATTCAAGCCAGACCTCCCACTTATCATGCCATTTATCTTCGGAGCCCATCCTGCCCCACCCTACTCCTGCCCTCCCCCAGGGAAAGAGCTGGTTCTGGGCAGCTGTGGCTTCTCCCAGCCGGCTAATGGAAGGTGGAGGGTGGGGAGGGCCCTCCCAGCCGCAAGGCTTTTATGCACCCATCCTGGGCCTGGCCCTAGCCTCTTGGCCTTAAACCCCATTTTTCCAGGTTCCTAGTCCTCATCCTCAGACCCCTTCCTTCCCCACGTCCCCACAAAGACACTGAGGCTTGGCTCCAAGTTCTACTTTCCTTTATTTAAATAACTGAAGCATTAGCCTTGGCACAGCAGAGGGAAGCAGGGGCTCCCAAGGTGGGGTGAGGCCTGGGACGGTGGGGCAGAGTCGGGCAGTGGCTGGGACTGGGATCGGTACCCCTGGGTTCCTCTCACCCTCTTGGGCAGGCCCATTCTCACTGCCACAAAGATTAAGGCAGAGAGACAACGAATAAAAACACTTGTCTCTCTCCACAATCAATCCTAGGGAGAGATGAAAGGGGAGTAGAGCCAGCTTTGTCCAGAGCCAAGGTTGGGGTGCACCGGCTAGGGGAGGAGATAAGTAGGTGAGGAGGAGGAGGAGGAGGACATTATGGGTTCCGAAAGGCATTGTTGGCAGCACCTGCAGCTGCATTGGCCGCAGCCGTTCGGACTGCAGGGTTAGAGAAGACACCGGCAGCAAACTCCTGCTGGGCCTTCTGGAAACTGGCACCTGTGCGGCGGTACAGGGAGTGGATCTGGGGATTGTCAAAGAGGGGAAAGGCCTTTAACATGGTGACAGTCATAGACTGGCTGCTCAGCCCACCATTACTAAGGACTAGCTTTCATTTGACTCTATCATCTCCTCTGTCATTCATCCCCACCATCCCCATCACTTGGAAGCCATAACTCTTAGGAACAAGGTAGCAAGGGGAATCCAAAGGTGAGCGGTGAGGAAGCATGTGGAAAAGGATGATGGATGAATGGCTGTTGAATTAAACTGAAATGTTCTCAGGTGCCCCAGGAGGCTGACCCTAAACTTTTACCACGTAATTCTAGCCCTCCAATGACCCAGGAACCCACTAACTACCCCCTCCAGATTGGCTCCAGGCCCTGCTCACAATGAGATTGGCCCAAATTAAACTGGTCACACTGATGGCCCTATCAGTGATGGGGTTTATGAGGAGTAGGGAAAGCATATTCACCAGCTTCTCTTCTTTTGGCTCCCTGTGGCCCCTTCTGTATCTAACAACTGGCTCTGCCTTCCCTTTCAATGTTCATCATATTCAAATCCATTCAACAAAAATTACACATCTACCACATACAAGGCATTGGGGAAGATACAAAGGTAGGTAAGACCCGGGCCCTGCTCTCCAGTCACTGTGCATCCAGCACCCCATAACCAGCCTGTACTTTAAATGCCCCAATCCCTCTTCCCTTCACAAAAGACCTCCACATTCCTCCAACTTCCCAGCCCTGCCCCAGTCCCTGACCCTCATTACCCGCTTCAGCATCACAATGCCCAGTACAGCAATGCCAGTGAAGAACAAGGCAACTAGCAGCATGAGCACGGCCACAACTGTGTTGATCTTCAGCACCATCAGGGCCGAGATCCAGCCACTGCCGTTGGATAGAGGGAGAGAAGGGAAGCATGTGTCACAGGCAGGTCCGCCA